>NW_024100210.1:0-297174 GCF_016545835.1 Crotalus tigris | reverse complement strand
CATAACAGTTAAAAAACAGTTGAAGTGAGGCATGTGCACATATTGTGCCCAAGAAGCTCTTAAAGGCATAGAGCAGTCAGTCTCAAGACCATTTTAAAAGTCGCGCTTGTCAGCTGTTTGGCGTGTAGATCCAGCATGCCTTTTAGCCAGCCTCTTGGATTGTATAGTTTGTTTGGTGTAGGGTTGTTGTGTGTGTGTGTTTTGTTGGGTATGGTTATTTGGAATGTTTGTGTGTGTTCTTTTGTTATGCTTATTAGTTGTGGGTGGTTTTGTGGTGTTTGGGAATTGGGCTGTAATATTTTGTTCCATTGAATGTGATAAGTCATATTTCATTGTAGGGGGGAGTTTTGGTCTTGGTCTTAATATTCTGTTGTTACTTAGGTGTTGTGTGTGTATGTTTTGTTGTGTGTGAGTATCTTGTGAGGTTGCAGGATTTATGTTTTGGATGTTTGTGTCCTGGATGTTGTGGTCAGGGGGGTTGTTGTTTCTCTGTATGAGAATATCAGAACAAGGTGTGTTGGTTGTGTGAGTTGTCATGGTTGTGTTAGAATTATATTCTTTAGTTAGGTTTGATGAAAAGGATTGTGTTGTAGAAAGGATATCTATTGTGTTGGTTTGGGGTTTGATAAGTGGCTGGGGTGGTGTTTTTGTGTTATTATTGGTTGGATTGAAGTGTTTAGGTATTTTATGTTTTTGTAAATGTCTTTTTAGGGTTTGGTAAGGAGGTAGTAGGTTTATGTGTCTATTAATAGAATGACAGTCTGAAAACCAAGTTCTTTTAAAAGACGGCCTCCTTTGGTGGAATCATGAGCAATGACTTCTGCTCCTTTAAAGTTGAAAGTGTGGCCATGCTCAGCTATATGGGTCCAGACTTGGGAGCACTGTTCTTGTCTTCTTACTGCCAAAACATGCTCATGTATTCTGGTCTTAAGTCTTTTTGATGTTTCTCCAATGTAGTTACATTGGCATGTGTTGCAGTTGATCTTGTATACGATGGAGGACAAATCACTGATTGGTAATGCTTCTTTGGGTTGCATCAACTGGGAACGTAACGTTTGGTTGGGTTTATGTGCTATGTTGATATTGTATGGGGCAAGGATCCTGGCGGTTGCTTCTGAGACTCCATTGATGTATGGGAGTGTTGTCCAAGTTGTATTCGTTGGAGCATTGTAGTTTGAGTGTGGTGTTTTATCTTTGCAGCAACGTTTGATGAAGCTTGGTGGGTAATTATTTTGTTTGCATATGCTGAGAAGGTATGCTTTCTCTTTAGATTTTGCTGTTTCTGTGCTGCAGTGGGTATTGATTCTTTTGAATAAAGTTCTTAAACAGCTGATTTTATGCGATATAGGGTGATTGCTTTGGTAGTGGAGAATTCTATCAGTGTGAGTGGTTTTGCGATAGACGGTGGTTGATAGGTTGCCATCTGGAAGGCGATGGACCAAGACATCCAGGAAGGGTAAGGTGTTGTCCTCCTCTTCTGCTGTAAATTGGATGTCTGGATGGAATGAATTCAGTTTCTGTAAGAACGTGGTGGTATCACATCGCTTGATGACTGCAAAGGTGTCGTCCACGTACCTAACCCTTTAAAAACTGGGTTGATAATCAGCCATGACAACACGTTCTAGATCCTGCAGTACTGCTTCAGCGATGATGCTTGAAATGAGTGACCCCATGGGTGTGCCTTTCACTTGCTCATAAGTTGTGTCTTTGTAAGTAAAATAAGTTTGAAGGCAGAAACCCAGTAATTGTATGTAGTCCTCTGTGCTAGGAGAATTGGGGTGTTGTATTTCTCCTTTTTGCAGAAGGTTTCTAAAAATAGAGATGGCTAGATTTTGGGGACTGGATGTGAAGAGGGATACTACATCAAATGAGATCATGATTTCATCGTCTCTAACCTTTAATGTACGTAATTTCATCAAAAAATCTTCAGAGGATTTCACCGTGGTTAGGGAGTCACTGATCAGGTGTTTGAGTTTTAAGTTTAACCACTTTGCTAGGCCATAGGTGGGTGTACCTCTGAAAGATACGATAGGTCTTAAAGGAACTCCTACCTTGTGGATTTTGGGGAGTCCATATATGCGTGCCATGGCCGTGTCTCTGGGTCGGATGGATCTGTGGTCTTCGTCTTTTATTCTGTTTTGTCTCTTGAGTCTGTTTAAAGTGTTGTTAAGTCGGTTGGTGAGTGATGTCATAGGATCTTTGTTGGTGATGCGGTATGCAGTTTTGTCATTAAGTAGATCAAGGATTTTCTGGTCATAATCATGTTTATTTAAAATTACTGTAGATCTACCTTTATCAGCTGGGAGGATGATGATGGATTTGTCTTTTCTTAGATCCTCTAAAGCTCTGCTTTCAGATTTTGGTACCGTGTGGTATGTTCTGTGGTTGATAAGTAGTCCTGATATTCGTTGCCTGATGGTGTTTTTAATGTCTTCACTGCTTTCGATGCGGTGAATGATTGGTTCAAATGAAGCTGCGAAATCAAGGTGTTTGGCATCCTTAAGGTTGGTACCAGGATCACGTTGTAACAGTGAGGTTTGTTGACTGGTCAAGGTCCTAGATGAAAGGTTGTGTACCAATTTTTCAAGGACTTCTTTCTTGTTTGAGGTGATTAAGCTTTCAGTTTTTCTTTGAAGTATCTCTGTTTTGCGCTGTCGTGTTTTTTGGGTTGTGTGGTATATTAAGAGGTTGAGGATGTTGAAATGTTCTTGGGTGAGGATGGATCGGCATTGTTCACGATGGTGCTGGATTCTGGTAGTTTGGGCATCAATGCGTCTGTGATGGTGATTAATCATGGCACGCATGATGCGGCGTTGGAACTGCCAAACTGCTGCATAACCTTCTGGTGATTTAATTGGAGGCTTCTTGCATAAAGATTTTGGTGGGAGGTTGTTGTGGATGCAGTTATGTAAAAAAGCTAGTTGTTCATAGCTGGTAGTCTTGCGTTTGGATAAACTCTCCCAATATCTGGCTTGTTGTAATACTGCCCGTCCATATGTGTCTTTAATAATTTTGAATATAGGAATCCCAGGTATGGACATTTAAAGTCAATCAGATAAAAATAAAGAGCTCTGGGATGTAAGACAAAAGCCTTTTTTTTTTATTAACTGCTGAGCTTTCGTTAACAACCTGTTAACATCATCAGAGCAAAGGGCTAAATGAGAAGGGGGAGCATGTGCATAAATTTACATAACTGTTAAAAAAACAGTTGAAGTGAGGCATGTGCACACATTGTGCCCAAGAAGCTCTTAAAGGCATAGAGCAGTCAGTCTCAAGACCATTTTAAAAGTCGCGCTTGTCAGCTGTTTGGCGCGTAGATCCAGCAAGCCTTTTTAGCCAGCCTCTTGGATTGTATAGTTTGTTTGGTGTAGGGTTGTTGTGTGTGTGTGTTTTGTTGGGTATGGTTATTTGGAATGTTTGTGTGTGTTCGTTTGTTATGCTTATTAGTTGTGGGTGGTTTTGTGGTGTTTGGGAATTGGGCTGTAATATTTTGTTCCATTGAATGTGATAAGTCATATTTCATTGTAGGGGGGAGTTTTGGTCTTGGTCTTAATATTCTGTTGTTACTTAGGTGTTGTGTGTGTATGTTTTGTTGTGTGTGAGTATCTTGTGAGGTTGCAGGATTTATGTTTTGGATGTTTGTGTCCTGGATGTTGTGGTCAGGGGGGTTGTTGTTTCTGTGTGTGAGAATATCAGAACATGGTGTGTTGGTTGTGTGAGTTGTCATGGTTGTGTTAGAATTATATTCTTTAGTTAGGTTTGATGAAAAGGATTGTGTTGTAGAAAGGATATCTATTGTGTTGGTTTGGGGTTTGATAAGTGGCTGGGGTGGTGTTTTTGTGTTATTATTGGTTGGGTTGAAGTGTTTAGGTACTTTATGTTTTTGTAAATGTCTTTTTAGGGTTTGGTAAGGAGGTAGTAGGTCTATGTGTCTATTAATAGAATGACAGTCTGAAAACCAAGCTTCTTTTAAAAGACGGCCTCCTTTGGTGGAATCATGAGCAATGACTTCTGCTCCTTTAAAGTTGAAAGTGTGGCCATGCTCAGCTATATGGGTCCAGACTTGGGAGCGCTGTTCTTGTCTTCTTACTGCCAAAACATGCTCATGTATTCTGGTCTTAAGTCTTTTTGATGTTTCTCCAATGTAGTTACATTGGCATGTGTTGCAGTTGATCTTGTATACGATGGAGGACAAATCACTGATTGGTAATGCTTCTTTGGGTTGCATCAACTGGGAACGTAACGTTTGGTTGGGTTTATGTGCTATGTTGATATTGTATGGGGCAAGGATCCTGGCGGTTGCTTCTGAGACTCCATTGATGTATGGGAGTGTTGCCCAAGTTGTATTCGTTGGAGCATTGTAGTTTGAGTGTGGTGTTTTATCTTTGCAGCAACGTTTGATGAAGCTTGGTGGGTAATTATTTTGTTTGCATATGCTGAGAAGGTATGCTTTCTCTTTAGATTTTGCTGTTTCTGTGCTGCAGTGGGTCTTGATTCTTTTGAATAAAGTTCTTAAACAGCTGATTTTATGCGATATAGGGTGATTGCTTTGGTAGTGGAGAATTCTATTAGTGTGAGTGGTTTTGCGATAGACGGTGGTTGATAGGTTGCCATCTGGAAGGCGATGGACCAAGACATCCAGGAAGGGTAAGGTGTTGTTGTCCTCCTCTTCTGCTGTAAATTGGATGTCTGGATGGAATGAATTCAGTTTCTGTAAGAATTTGGTGGTATCACATCGCTTAATGACTGCAAAGGTGTCGTCCACGTACCTAACCCAAAAACTAGGTTGATAATCAGCCATGACAACACGTTCTAGATCCTGCAGTACTGCTTCAGCGATGATGCTTGAAATGGGTGACCCCATGGGTGTGCCCTTCACTTGTTCATAAGTTGTGTCTTTGTAAGTAAAATAAGTTTGAAGGCAGAAACCCAGTAATTGTATGTAGTCCTCTGTGCTAGGAGAATTGGGGTGTTGTATTTCTCCTTTTTGCAGAAGGTTTCTAAAAATAGAGATGGCTAGATTTTGGGGAATGGATGTGAAGAGGGATACTACATCAAATGAGATCATGATTTCATCGTCTCTAACCTTTAATGTACGTAATTTCATCAAAAAATCTTCAGAGGATTTCACCGTGGTTAGGGAGTCACTGATCAGGTGTTTGAGTTTTAAGCTTAACCACTTTGCTAGGCCATAGGTGGGTGTACCTCTGAAAGATACGATAGGTCTTAAAGGAACTCCTACCTTGTGGATTTTGGGGAGTCCATATATACGTGCCATGGCCGTGTCTCTGGGTCGGATGGATCTGTGGTCTTCGTCTTTTATTCTGTTTTGCCTCTTGAGTCTGTTTAAAGTGTTGTTAAGTCGGTTGGTGAGTGATGTCATAGGATCTTTGTTGGTGATGCAGTTTTGTCATTAAGTAGATCAAGGATTTTCTGGTCATAATCATGTTTATTTAAAATTACTGTAGATCTACCTTTATCAGCTGGGAGGATGATGATGGATTTGTCTTTTCTTAGATCCTCTAAAGCTCTGCTTTCAGATTTTGGTAACGTGTGGTATGTTCTGTGGTTGATAAGTAGTCCTGATATTCGTTGCCTGATGGTGTTTTTAATGTCTTCACTGCTTTCGATGCGGTGAATGATTGGTTCAAATGAAGCTGCGAAATCAAGGTGTTTGGCATCCTTAAGGTTGGTACCAGGATCACGTTGTAACAGTGAGGTTTGTTGACTGGTCAAGGTCCTAGATGAAAGGTTGTGTACCAATTTTTCAAGGACTTCTTTCTTGTTTGAGGTGATTAAGCTTTCAGTTTTTCTTTGAAGTATCTCTGTTTTGCGCTGGCGTGTTTTTTGGGTTGTGTGGTATATTAAGAGGTTGAGGATGTTGAAATGTTCTTGGGTGAGGATGGATCGGCATTGTTCACGATGGTGCTGGATTCTGGTAGTTTGGGCATCAATGCGTCTGTGATGGTGATTAATCATGGCACGCATGATTAAAGTCAATCAGATACACACACACACAACAACCCTACACCAAACAAACTATACAATCCAAGAGGCTGGCTAAAAAGGCTTGCTGGATCTACGCGCCAAACAGCTGACAAGCGCGACTTTTAAAATGGTCTTGAGACTGACTGCTCTATGCCTTTAAGAGCTTCTTGGGCACAATGTGTGCACATGCCTCACTTCAACTGTTTTTTTAACAGTTATGTAAATTTATGCACATGCTCCCCCTTCTCATTTAGCCCTTTGCTCTGATGATGTTAACAGGTTGTTAACGAAAGCTCAGCAGTTAATAAAAAAAAAGGCTTTTGTCTTACATCCCAGAGCTCTTTATTTTTATCTGATTGACTTTAAATGTCCATACCTGGGATTCCTATATTCAAAATTATTAAAGACACATATGGACGGGCAGTATTACAACAAGCCAGATATTGGGAGAGTTTATCCAAACGCAAGACTACCAGCTATGAACAACTAGCTTTTTTACATAACTGCATCCACAACAACCTCCCACCAAAATCTTTATGCAAGAAGCCTCCAATTAAATCACCAGAAGGTTATGCAGCAGTTTGGCAGTTCCAACGCCGCATCATGCGTGCCATGATTAATCACCATCACAGACGCATTGATGCCCAAACTACCAGAATCCAGCACCATCGTGAACAATGCCGATCCATCCTCACCCAAGAACATTTCAACATCCTCAACCTCTTAATATACCACACAACCCAAAAAACACGACAGCGCAAAACAGAGATACTTCAAAGAAAAACTGAAAGCTTAATCACCTCAAACAAGAAAGAAGTCCTTGAAAAATTGGTACACAACCTTTCATCTAGGACCTTGACCAGTCAACAAACCTCACTGTTACAACGTGATCCTGGTACCAACCTTAAGGATGCCAAACACCTTGATTTCGCAGCTTCATTTGAACCAATCATTCACCGCATCGAAAGCAGTGAAGACATTAAAAACACCATCAGGCAACGAATATCAGGACTACTTATCAACCACAGAACATACCACACGTTACCAAAATCTGAAAGCAGAGCTTTAGAGGATCTAAGAAAAGACAAATCCATCATCATCCTCCCAGCTGATAAAGGTAGATCTACAGTAATTTTAAATAAACATGATTATGACCAGAAAATCCTTGATCTACTTAATGACAAAACTGCATACCGCATCACCAACAAAGATCCTATGACATCACTCACCAACCGACTTAACAACACTTTAAACAGACTCAAGAGACAAAACAGAATAAAAGACGAAGACCACAGATCCATCCGACCCAGAGACACGGCCATGGCACGTATATATGGACTCCCCAAAATCCACAAGGTAGGAGTTCCTTTAAGACCTATCGTATCTTTCAGAGGTACACCCACCTATGGCCTAGCAAAGTGGTTAAACTTAAAACTCAAACACCTGATCAGTGACTCCCTAACCACGGTGAAATCCTCTGAAGATTTTTTGATGAAATTACGTACATTAAAGGTTAGAGACGATGAAATCATGATCTCATTTGATGTAGTATCCCTCTTCACATCCATTCCCCAAAATCTAGCCATCTCTATTTTTAGAAACCTTCTGCAAAAAGGAGAAATACAACACCCCAATTCTCCTAGCACAGAGGACTACATACAATTACTGGGTTTCTGCCTTCAAACTTATTTTACTTACAAAGACACAACTTATGAACAAGTGAAGGGCACACCCATGGGGTCACCCATTTCAAGCATCCTCGCTGAAGCAGTACTGCAGGATCTAGAACGTGTTGTCATGGCTGATTATCAACCTAGTTTTTGGGTTAGGTATGTGGACGACACCTTTGCAGTCATTAAGCGATGTGATACCACCAAATTCTTACAGAAACTGAATTCATTCCATCCAGACATCCAATTTACAGCAGAAGAGGAGGACAACAACACCTTACCCTTCCTGGATGTCTTGGTCCATCGCCTTCCAGATGGCAACCTATCAACCACCGTCTATCGCAAAACCACTCACACTGATAGAATTCTCCACTACCAAAGCAATCACCCTATATCGCATAAAATCAGCTGTTTAAGAACTTTATTCAAAAGAATCAAGACCCACTGCAGCACAGAAACAGCAAAATCTAAAGAGAAAGCATACCTTCTCAGCATATGCAAACAAAATAATTACCCACCAAATGTTGCTGCAAAGATAAAACACCACACTCAAACTACAATGCTCCAACGAATACAACTTGGGCAACACTCCCATACATCAATGGAGTCTCAGAAGCAACCGCCAGGATCCTTGCCCCATACAATATCAACATAGCACATAAACCCAACCAAACGTTACGTTCCCAGTTGATGCAACCCAAAGAAGCATTACCAATCAGTGATTTGTCCTCCATCGTATACAAGATCAACTGCAACACATGCCAATGTAACTACATTGGAGAAACATCAAAAAGACTTAAGACCAGAATACATGAGCATGTTTTGGCAGTAAGAAGACAAGAACAGCGCTCCCAAGTCTGGACCCATATAGCTGAGCATGGCCACACTTTCAACTTTAAAGGAGCAGAAGTCATTGCTCATGATTCCACCAAAGGAGGCCGTCTTTTAAAAGAAGCTTGGTTTTCAGACTGTCATTCTATTAATAGACACATAGACCTACTACCTCCTTACCAAACCCTAAAAAGACATTTACAAAAACATAAAGTACCTAAACACTTCAACCCAACCAATAATAACACAAAAACACCACCCCAGCCACTTATCAAACCCCAAACCAACACAATAGATATCCTTTCTACAACACAATCCTTTTCATCAAACCTAACTAAAGAATATAATTCTAACACAACCATGACAACTCACACAACCAACACACCATGTTCTGATATTCTCACACACAGAAACAACAACCCCCCTGACCACAACATCCAGGACACAAACATCCAAAACATAAATCCTGCAACCTCACAAGATACTCACACACAACAAAACATACACACACAACACCTAAGTAACAACAGAATATTAAGACCAAGACCAAAACTCCTCCCTACAATGAAATATGACTTATCACATTCAATGGAACAAAATATTACAGCCCAATTCCCAAACACCACAAAACCACCCACAACTAATAAGCATAACAAACGAACACACACAAACATTCCAAATAACCATACCCAACAAAACACACACACACAACAACCCTACACCAAACAAACTATACAATCCAAGAGGCTGGCTAAAAAGGCTTGCTGGATCTACGCGCCAAACAGCTGACAAGCGCGACTTTTAAAATGGTCTTGAGACTGACTGCTCTATGCCTTTAAGAGCTTCTTGGGCACAATGTGTGCACATGCCTCACTTCAACTGTTTTTTTAACAGTTATGTAAATTTATGCACATGCTCCCCCTTCTCATTTAGCCCTTTGCTCTGATGATGTTAACAGGTTGTTAACGAAAGCTCAGCAGTTAATAAAAAAAAAAAAGGCTTTTGTCTTACATCCCAGAGCTCTTTATTTTTATCTGATTGACTTTAAATGTCCATACCTGGGATTCCTATATTCAAAATTATTAAAGACATATATATATATATATATATAGTTGCTTCTAACTCTAAATCTTAATCCTTAAAACAATCCATAAATCTAGTATTGCCTTTTAATCCATTACACAGTTTTAGATTTCTCTTTTAAGTCTAATTCTAGGTTATTTTCCTGCAACAGACAGGTCTCCATAAACACGCTTCCCTTTCAATCAGTGAGTCTATTTTTGTTGCTTGGAATGGCCTTTGAAGAAATAGAAGTCCCATTCTCTGCATTCTCTTTCTTAAAATATCGTTGCTTTGTAGTTTAAAATCTCAATCTTTGCTTCTTCTGTTCCTCAAAGTTACAGATGAAAGGTTTGTAGGGTAAAACAAGCTCTTCTTTTATCACAGTTAATTCCTCTTCTAATATAATTTGGCTTGTAAAATAGTCAGGTGTAGTCTGGTCATCCGTTTGAATGTTTGAAGTGAAATTTCTGGATCTTAGTTCTGAAGTAGATTCTTTCAATATGGCACAAATTTCTGTAGTGGCCTCATGTATCTTTTCCAGTATAAGCTTATAGTTTAATTGTGAATGCAATTTCTCCATTTTGATAGGAGTTAGTAGTAGTTTTTGTTTGTTTGTGGAGGCTGTATTTGGTAAGAAATGAGAAAGATCTTGAGGAGCCCACAGTTACCAAAACATGATGCCACCTGTGGATTGGCTGGGATTCAAATGAACACTGGGACTCTGGGGGCAGGAGTATTGAACACTACTTTTAATATAATGCTTCCTGGGTTTTTCTCTCAGATCTCGCCTTGATTCCCTGCTGTCACTAGCCCCTAATAAAAGTTTCCTTTTGAGATAAAAAAAAAGATATAATTGTCATGGGCCTTGCAATTATGGTTGCATGTTGCAATGGCTGTTAAGTGAGACTTCTTTCCTAAACTACCCTGATCTCTCTGATGCAATCATTAATTGAATGTGTCAGTCACAATGGCTACCTCAGGGTTGGGGAAAACTCTTTGAGGCCTAGTGCAGGCCCAGACATTGTTGTAGGCATCTCTAGGCCTCCCCCACGTTGTGCTCTGTTTCCCAACCCTTGTGCCGCCCAGTTCCTTCCCACCCCAGGGTCTCCACAGGCTTTTTCTCCCTCCCACTGGGTCCCTGCACGCCTCACACCCTCCTCTTTCTTTCTAAGATTTCTGATCCTCACGTTGGAGAAGGAGGGGAGGGCGTGCATCCCTGACCCTTGGGACTGTGTCCTGGAAGCAGCTGTTATTTTCAGTGGGCCCTGGCTTCGTCCCTGGGCCATGCGGTGGACTTGTGGAAGCGGCTGCCATTTGGCCATACTGTCACTCAGAAGAGAGACAAACCTCTCTGTTTTGCTACTTAACATGAGGGAAAAAATGTACAGTTGAAAAGGTTTCATTGTTGATAAAGATAAAAATGGGTATTTTTAGTATTGCCATGGACATTAGGTCAAGGGAAATCGCTCAGAGTTGCCTCAAACGGTGAGATGGGCAGTGATTAAGTTTAATAATGAATGAATTTAATAATAAAAAGATGATGTAAAGCTCATACCCAACTGTTGCTCAGTGATACATACGATGGGTTTCTAACACATACAACTATTAACTTGTAATCTGTTTCTTGTGAAATCTGCATCTCTAAGTAATCTGTTTTACTCAGCTTCCCTTCCATCCTCATTTATAAATTTAAAATGTCAGTTTCAATCATACATCAGTCCCGCCACTCTCTGCCTCTGATGATGTGAGTTGCAGTTAGGCTTCTGCCTCTTAATTTATTGTTGCATTGCTATCTGCCCTAGTCCTAAATTCTATGAAAATACAGCAATTCATTAGGTGCAGTTTAAAAATTAGAACGGCTAACTGGATATGTTTTGATTGGGATCCTTCTCAGATTCAGCTATTGTTTTCTCCATCACTGCCAGTCTGACAGAGGGAAATTAGGACATTTCAAACCAGACAACTAAGCTATGGTTTCCCTCTAAAACAGCCATTTGTTTTGCCAGTCTGTTTGTAGCCTTTGAAAATCAAAGAATCACAGACGATCTCTCTGATTTCCCTGATGATTTTCCAAATTCTGAACCAGATTTGATAGACATCATGGAAGTTCAGGTCCCCTTGGATGGCAACAATGAGTAGACACAAATGTTTGAAAAATGTCGGGAATGAATTCCTTTAACTTAAGAATATGTCGGCTGCTCAGTCTGAAAACTGGTCCTGAGTGTGGCACTCTGGGCGTTTGAAGGTGCCTGTAACCCCTCTTGGTTCTTCTGGGTCCTGTCCCCCCTTATTTTATTTCTTCTTTTAAAAGACTGAGAATTTCACAAGTTGTTTAATTAAAGTAAACTTCTGTTTCCACTAATGCTTCTGGAGAAACAGAAATGATGTGCAGCTGTAACAAGCCAGAATGGGTTTGTTAAGACTGTGATGCCAGACAAGCATTATTGCCATTTTTGATGAAGTAACATAATTAGTGGATTTGCAAAATGTTTTGGAGATAGTATACTTGGACGTCGGCAAGACATTTGACCAGGTAGAGCGCAAGTTTTTTTTTTTTTTTTTTGTAAGGTAGAACAACATGGGATAGAACCAGCCCTAGGTGGATTTGCAATTGACTGACCAACCACACTCAGTGGGTATTCCTCAATGGAACTACATCTACATGGAGAGAAGCATGCAGTGGGGTACCTCAATGTTCGGTCTTGGGCCCAGTACACTTCAACATCTTCATAAATAGATAGGCTCAAGATCGAAAGGGATCCTGATAGACTTGAGCATTGGGATCTATCCAACAAAATGTAATTCAATGATGAGGAAAATAATGTCTGCACTTAGGCAGGAAAAAACAAAAGTACAGGGATAAAATAGGTAATAGCTGGCTCAACAGAGCAATCTAGATGTCCCAACGGACAAGGGTAAGACAGGAGTGTGTGCTTTAGCTGCCAAAAAAAAAAAAAAAAGTCAATGCAGTCATCAATGGAACTACACCTACATGGAGAGAAGCATGCAGTGGGGTACTTCAAGGTTCGGTCTTGGGCCCAGGACTCTTCAACATCTTCATAAATGATCTAGTGGAGGAGATAGAAGGGGAACTTATGAAATTTGCAGATGACACCAAGTTGGGGGGAAGAGCCAATACTTTAGAAGATGGGCTCAAGATCCAGAAGGATCTTGATACATTTGAGCATTGGGCCAAGAAAATGCAGCTCTGTGGTGAATAAAATAAGGTCCTATACCTAGGTAGGAAAAACGAAAAGAACAGGAATAGAATATGTAATATCTGGCTCAACAGAGGAATCTAGGTGTCCTAGTGGACAGGTAGGATCAGGGAATCTCCTGCAGCTGCCCCCCCGAAAAGCCAATGTAGTCGTAAGTTGCATCAACAGAGGGGTAGTGTCAAGACAACAAGAAGTGATAGTACCACTTTACACCACACTGTTGAGTCCACACTTAGAATACTGTGCCCCGTTCTGGTCCCATGATTCAACACATGTTGAGGCCCTGGAAAATGTCCAGAGAAGAAGAAAGATCATAAATGGACTGAACGCTAAATGACAATCGGTTGAGAGCTAGGTATGTCTAGGCCAGTGGTTCTCAACTTGTGGGTCAGGACCCCATTTGGGGTCGAACGACCATTTCATGGGGGTCACCAAACAATGCAGTCCGCCATTTCCCCCCCCCCTTTTCCTTAGCTGTGCTACTCCCTTTTATTCTATTGGCTTTTGAAAGCCAATAGAATAGACTCTCTTGAATAGAGTCTAATTCTATCGGCTTTCAAAAGCCAATAGGAATTGTCCAGGCTGTCTCTGCCCTGCTGAGCCCGCCAAAAGTCCCATTCTGCAAATGGTGCTGCACCAGTTGAGTAGTCCTTGACTTATGACCGGTTGGGGGTCGCAGCATTAAAAAGGTTGAGAACCACTGGTCTAGGCCATGGAAGAGAAGGATTGTGGGGGGGCATGATGGCTGTCTTCCACTACTTGAGGGCCTGTCATGAAGAGGAGATCAATTTATTCTCTAGGGCAATGGAAGGCAGAACAAGAAGTTCATGGGTGGAAGGTTGTCAAAGGAAGATCCAATCTAGAAGTAAGGAGAAATGGAGATCAGTTGGCCATGTGCTTTGGTGGGATATTCTATTCTTCCTTTTTTTTTTCTTTTGAAAAATGTAGTTTGGAAATATTTCTTCTACCATATATTCACAATCACCCCCCTCTTTCTTAGCCCGTTTTCGAGGCCCTGCTGCACATTTTTCTCTGTGTGACCTAATGGAGACTTCTGTGCAAGCACAATTACAGGAGTACATAGCATTTAGCAGATATAGGTTGTCCTCCTTCAGGAATGGTATGCTGGGTGCTCTTGGATGCAGCCCTGGGCAGCAAGAGGGAAGTTGGCTCCCTTGTAGCATCTGGCCTGATGTTGCTGCTATGTCCTAAAACTTTGGGAGCCACATTAAATAAGTCATAAAGATTTCAGATGTAGAGAGATTTTGATCTCTCCTGAGAGTCACCCCTAGGAAAATTGTTTGTATAATTGTGTAAAACCGTCATGAACATTTGGGGCTCAGCACCTCGCTAATCTTCTAATGTAACTAATGCAGTGTTTCTCAACCTTGACAATTTTAAGTCATGTGGACTTCATCTCCCAGAATTCCACAGCCAGCAATGCTGGCTGTGGAATTCTGGGAGTTGAAGTCCACATGACTTAAAATTGTCAAGGTTGAGAAACACTGAACTAATGTAACTAGCATCACATTTCACTAGGCTCTGTTGCAAAGGTTAGTTGCTAGAAGTCAGAAACTACTTGATAGCTTTTAATCAAGGGGGAAATCGTGCAAACGCCTTAGGCAGAGACGAGAGAAGCGTGCTTTTCGCCTCCTATCCACGGTCAAACAGGCAACATCTGTGCTTAGCAAGGGGACAATACAGAATGTGGCATCTGTGGCTGACTTTAAACGAGTTAAAACCATCGAGTACTATATTGCTAGAGAGGAGAGGAGAGGGGAAGCGCCGAGGAACTTCCTCTTCCTGATCACTAATCAGAGGAAGATGGTGTGTAGGGAGGATTTTGTGCTCTTCCCGGATTGAAGCAGCAGCTGGAAGGTGAGTGGAGGGCAGGTCGGAGGAGAAGCCGAGAACAAGCTGGGCTGTTTGATTTCCTCCACGGCGTCCAAGCAGAGATGCAACTAGACTGAAGCATCTCAGCTGGTGCTGCTGCCAATCCCTTCCCTCCCCAACTTTTAACTCCACTGGTATTGCTCGCTGTTAAACTGGGGGCTGCGATTTTCTGCTGGTGGGAAGATTTCAAAAGTCTCCTTCAAGTGAAGGTTGATTCTTTGGGAATGGCTTCCCTCCAGACGTTGTGAGTACTGCATCACTGGAGGTTTTTAAGAGGAGACCGGACAGCCATTTGTCAGGAATAGTAATAGGGTCTCCTGCCTGAGCAGGGGGTTGGACTAGAAGACCTCCAAGTTCCCTTCCAACTCTAATTTTCTATTATATTTGATTAGTGCTTAATAAACATCGTGTTGTCTGCGCCAATTTGTTTGCTTAATTATACAAGTTACATTCTTAGTGTCTACCCCTTTTCTCTAACCATTGAGGAAATAAATTCCATGTTTGAAAATATTCTGTATCTTCTTTCTTTTTCATCCTCAACGTAAGTCTGTCCATTTCAGCACAGTCCAATATCTTCTTGATTATCTCTTTGTCTAGTGGGGTTTCTTCATTCTTCCCGAGCTGAGCAAATACAATCCCTGCTGCTGTTAATACATGCAATGTTAAATATACACTTTGCTTATTAAATTTTTCTGATATTGTACCTAATAAAAAGAGTTTAGGTTTAAAATCTACATGTTTCTCTAACATCAATTCTAACCAACTGTGTCTTTTGGCCCAATTTTTTTTTTCTTTGACAGAAGGCCACCACATATGGTAATACAGGCCAGGGGTTTGATTACATTTCCAACATTTACTGGACATATTTTAAAGTATTTTTGCTAACCTAGCAGGTGGTAAATGCCATCTATAGAACATTCTATGTCAGTTGTCTTTATTAGAAGTTTGCCATGGTCAGTTTATAATTTCTTTCCCAAAGATTTTGCCATTTCTCTAATTCTATACTATATCCAAAGTTTTCTTTCACTGTATCATTATTTCTTTCACTTTTTCATCCTCCATTTTTGAATTTAGTAGAAAGTTATATAGTTTCTTAATCAGTTTTTTATCAGAGGTCAAGAGTGTCTGATCAAACATTGTTCTTTATAAAAGCCATACTTTTTCACATCTTTATCATAGCTCTATAGTCCCCATTTACAATTACTTTTTCTGTTGTTTATGATATATTGTCTTAATTACATTTATAAACCTTTTTCCAAAATCCATGCAGTTTAATTGTTGTGTCATAAATTACCAGCTTACATTATCAGAGGCTTTTTGAACATCTAAAAATATTAGTGCCATGTATTTTCCTGGGTGCATTTCATAGTATTCTAATAATGTATCTAAAATCATCTTTAAGTTGTGTTTTATTTGTGTTTTTGGTAAAAGTCCATTTTGATCTAGATGAATAAGTTCAATCAAAAATCTTTTCAGTCTCCCTGTCGGCTAGTTTTCCCTCCGCCGGTAGACCCTTATGCAGGTTGAAAGTCGTCCTGGAGGGTACGACTTCTGTCGACGAGGCTTCGCTCGGCTGCGGAGGAGCAGCGGCTCCTCTAGCTGTCCGAGCTATCTCTGAGGGCCGACAGAAGGAAGATTGGCCAGTAAAACGGCCGATCACCCAGCTGCTTCAAACCGTAAGTCAAAGAACATCTAAGCATTGAGAACCACCGTAGTGAACCCGGGTGAGGCTTTTTCTTGGCTCCTCTCTTCACTTTACTTTGCTTTTTTTTTGGATGGGTTGAAGTTTAAGTAGTTCAGATAAAGTAGAAATAGTCTTATTGTATATAATATTAATGTTTTAATTTTGAGAGAGGAACTGCTCAGGCATTTCCCCTGGACCGCATCAAGAGGGAGAAGAAGAAGGTGAGAAGGAAGTAGGAAGGTGGAGGTGAAGGAGGAGAGGGGGTGAGTGAAGAAAAAGAGGGAAAGAAGTAAGTTGGTTTGAGGTGGGATGCAGTTTGGGGGGAAATGGACGGGCAAGACCTAATGTGGTTGTATCAATTTGTTTTATTTTTTATCTGAAGTAATTGTAAGATTGTGATGTATTATAAAATTGAAAATAAAATTTTTTACAAAAAAAAAAAAGAACCAGAAATTCCACTTCAAACCTTCAAACTGATCTCCAGACCATATCTGACCATTCTACAAATCAAAACTTACTAGAAGAGGAAACAACTGATATAAAAGAGATTTTACCTTATAAACATGTCATTTATAGCTTTGAGGATGAGAAGAACCAAAGATGAAGACTTGAGACTTTAAAGTAACAAAGCATTAAGGATGAGAGAAACAGGCCTAATACAGAGAATGGGATTCCTATTGTTTCAAAGGACACTGCAAGCAATAAAGAGAGATCTATTGGTTGAAAGGGAAGCTAGTTTTTGTATGATAATATAGATGTGATAAGGTATGATAATTAATTGGATGAAATTTGAAATTTGCTTAATGAACTGAAATGATTTAAAGCTTATTATTTTGTTACTTTAATTATATAATGGATTAAAGGTAATCTAATGGATTGAAATGATTTAAAGTCTGATATTATTCTGTCAGCTTAAAGAGATTGATTAATTGATGGATTAGATATATATAGGATAGATCAATAGTTTATTTTAAATAGGGGATATTAGTGGAAGAAGAAATAGGATTTATGATAAAATTAAGGAACTAGAATATATTTGAAAGGGATACCTGAATTGATAATGTTTTTATTTAAAGTTAATTTGATTATGGTATTGTAAATTTATAAAGCTTTAAAACAGGTCTAGGTTGAATAAATTTAAGCTAGAATTGGATTATTTTAAATATACTATGCTATTTGAGGGAAAAAGAGAGGGAATATTTGATGTATTGATTGAACTATGTATATATGTTTTGTTTTTGGACGTTTGATTACCCCAACATCACGGTGTGTCCTGAGTACTTTGTCTTAAGAATTAAAAAAACCTAATAAAATTTGTTTCCCCCCCCCAAAAAAATCTTTTCAATCTCTCTGCTATTATTGAAGCAAAAATTTTGTAATCCACATTCAATAGTGATATTGGTCTATAATATTTTTATCTGTAATAAATCTGAGTCGTCTTTTGGTATTAAGGTAATATTTGCTTCCATCCATGTATTTGGTAATTTAGCCTCTAATATTGCCTTATCACAAGCTTCCTTCATTGGAGAGCTTAATATATCTTGAAAGCATTTATAGAACTCTGCAGGTAACCCATCCCGGTCCTGGAGTTTTATCATTTTTATTGACTATAGTTTTTCATAATATTCTTTTAACTATTTTTATTGCCTCATTTTGGAGTTACACATCTCCCTTCTCATCTTGCAATTTGTTTATCAACTTTTTCTCTCTTTCTTTTTTCAATTTATAAGCAGCCATCTTCCCAGTTTATTTGCATTCTCGAAAAAAATTCTTTTGCTCTTTTCATTTGTTGAGCGAATTCTTCTGACTCTATTAGGTTTAGTTTATGTTTAATTATCTCCATTTGTCTTTTAAGAGTTTTTTTGTGGATCTTTTTGAAGTTCTAGCTCCAATTTTTTAAACTCTTCCCTTAGCATTGTACACTGTTGCTTTTTCTGTTTATTCTTTTCAGCCGTATAAGTTGTAGCTAATCCTCTGAAGTATGCTTTGGCTATATCCCATATGTACTGGAGTGAAGTGTCTTCTTTTTTATTTTCTTTGAGAAATAATTCCATTTCCTTTACTGCTATTTCTGAAATTCTTTCTATAATAATAATAATAATAATAATAATAATAATAATAATAATAATAATAATAATAGTAATAAAGCACTACATGGCCAGTACATGAAAAAAATAGCTGGGAAAGCAGATAATAATAAAACCTGGCAATGGCTAAGAGCAGGAAAATTGAAGAAAGAGACCGAGGGACTAATTCTGGCTGCACAAGACCAAGCCTTAAGGACAAATGCATACAAAGTCAAAATTGAGAAGACAGCAACAGACAGTAAGTGCCGCCTATGCAAAGAAGCTGAAGAAACAGTGGACCACTTGGTAAGCTGTTGCAAGAATATTGCACAGACTGATTACAAGCAGCGGCATGACAAAGTAGCAACAATGGTGCATTGGAAGATCTGCAAAAAATATCATTTGCCTGTAAGCAAAAACTGGTGGGATCATAAAATAGAGAAAGTCATAGAAAATGATAAAATTAAACTGCTCTGGGACTTCAGAATTCAAACAGACAAGCACCTGCAACATAACACCCCAGACTTAACAATTGTCGATAAGAAAGACAAAAAAGTCTGGATAGTGGACGTGGCAGTGCCTGGAGATAGCAGAATAGAAGAGAAAGAACTGGAGAAGATAACAAAATACAAAGACCTACAAATAGAAATAGAAAGACTGTGGCAAAAGCAAGCAAGGGTAGTACCAATAGTCATAGGCTCCTTGGGTGCAATCCCAAAACAACTGGAGCACCACTTGAACACCATTGGCATTGACAAATTTGCTATTAGTCAATTGCAAAAGGCGGCCTTATTAGGAACTGCTTCCATCCTGCGACGATATCTGTAATACCATCAAACATCCACATCTGCCTATCCCAGGTCCTGGGGAAGGACTCGATAGGTAGACAAATGCCAAATCCAGTTTGAACACCTGGCTGACTGTGCTGATCGATTAATAATAATAATAATAATAATAATAATAATAATAATAATAATAATAATAATAATAATAATAATAATAAAAAAGTTGGAAGGGACCTTGGAGGTCATCTGGTCCAACCCCCTGCTCAAGCAGGAAACCCTATACCATTTCAGACAGATGGCCATCCAGTCTCCTCTTAAAAACTTCCAGTGTTGGAGCATTCACCACTTTTGGAGGCAGGTTGTTCCACTGGTTAATTGTTCTAATGGTCAGGAACTTTCTCCTTAGTTCTAGGTTGCTTCTCTCCTTGATTAGTTTCCATTCGTTGCTTCTTGTCCTGCCTTCAGGCGCTTTGGAAAATAGCTTGACTCCCTCTTCTTTGTGGCAGCCCCTGAGATACTGGAACACTGCTATCATGTCCCTCCTCGGCCTTCTCTTCATTAAACTAAACATACCCAATTCCAGAAGCTGTTCCTTATATGCTTTAGCCTCCAGTCCCCTAATCATCTTTGTTGCTCTTCTCTGTACTCTTTCTAGAGTCTCAGCATCTTTTTTACATCGTGGTGACCAAAACTGGATGCAGTATTCCATTTGTGGTCTTACCAAAGCATTGTAAAGTGGTATTAATACTTCACATGATCTTGATTCTATCCCTCTGTTAGTGCAGCCTAGCACTGTGTTGGCCTTTTTGGCAGCTGCAGCACACTGCTGGCTCATATTTAAGTGATTGTCCACTAGGACTCCGAGGTCCCTTTCACAGTTACTACTATTGAGCAAGGTAACCCCTATACTATACCTATGTATTTGGTTTTTCTTGCCTAAATGTAGAACCTTAGTTTTTTCACCATTTAATTTCATTTTGTTAGATAGCGCCCAGTGTTCAAGTCTGTCCAGATTCTCCTGTATCTTAAGCCTGTCTTCTGGAGTGTTGGCTATTCCTGCCAGCTTGGTGTCATCTGCAAATTTGATTATTTCAGCATATATCCCCTCGTCCAAATTGTTGATGAAGAGATTGAAGAGCATTGGGCCCAGAACAGAGCCCTGGGTCACCCCACTACACACTTCCCTCCATGTAGATGCACTTCCATTGAGGACCACACAGTATGTATGGCCGGTTAGTCAGCTACGGATCCATCTGGTGGTGATGCTGTCTAACCCACATTTTTCTATCTTATCTAGTAGTAGGTTGTGATCTACTTTATCAAATGCCTTACTGAAGTCCAAGTAAATTATATCCACAGCATTCCTCTGATCCACTAATTTTGTCACTTGGTCAAAGAATGCAATAAGATTTGTCTGGCATGATCTGTTTTTGACAAACCCATGTTGGCTTTTAGTAATGATTTGTTTGCCTCTAGGTATTCGCTGATTCGTTTTCCAAAATCTTCCTAGGTATTGAGGTCAGGCTGATAGGTCTGTAATTTCCTGGGTCCATTTTTTTTTCCCTTTTTTGAAGATGGGAACTACATCAGCTCTTTTCCAGTCCTCCAGTAATTCCCTAGTGCTCCAGGATCTTTGAAAAATATAGTTCAATGGTTCTGAGATCACATCTGCCAGTTCCTTGAGAACCCTGGGGTGTAATCCATCTGGTCCTGGTGATTTGAACTCATGTAGGCTGGACAGGTGCTCACTTACCATTTTCTTGCCTATCTTAACTTGCATTTCTATTCTGTTTTTTATGGCACTATTTTTGGTAGATTGGTCTGTTTTTTCCCTTTGTGTAAAGACAGATGCAAAAAATGAGTTAAATAATTCTGCTTTCTCCCTGTTGCTTGTCACCTTCTTGTCACTTTCACCCACTAATGGACTAATCATTTCCTTCATTTTTTTCTTGTTTTTTACATGTTGAAAGAAGCTTTTTTTAAATTTTTGACTTTGGTCGCAAGCCTTAGTTCATTTTGAGCCTTAGCTTTCCTCACTTCATCTTTGCAGGCTCGGGCTATTTGCTGATATTCTTACTTAGTTATGTGCCCCTCTTTCCACTTTCTATACTTGTCCTTTTTATCTTTCAATTTATGCAGCCATGCTGGTTTCTTTTGAGAGCTGTTGTTTTTCCTCTTTGTTGGTATTGTGCTAGACTGTGCTTTTATTATCTCATTTTTCAAAATTTCCCAAGCTTCTTGAGTTGTTTTCCCCTTGAGGATTCTCATCCATGGAATCCTTCCCAAGCCCTCTCTAAGTTTATTGAAATTAGCTCTCTTAAAGTCCAAGACTCTAGTTTGACTGTGTTCTATTGCTTGTGCTTCCATAATGTTGAATTCCAATATTGCATGATCACTTCCTCCCAATGTTCCTGTGGCTTCAATACCTTTTATCATTTCATCTCTGTTAGTGAGAATTAGATCCAAAATGGCTAATCCCCTAGTTCCCTTCTCTATTTTTTGGGAGACAAAGTTATCTGCTAGGTTTGCAAGGAATCTGCTTGATCTTCCACTTGGTGCAGAGTTTGTCTCCCAATTGATGTCAGGGTAGTTAAAGTCCCCCATTACTATTGTGATGTGCTTCCTACATACCCTAGATAGCTGACTAGCAAAAAGTTCATCTATTTCCTCTGTTTGGTTGGGTGGCCTTTAGTATACACCTATGGCAATGTCATTCCCCCCCCTTTTATATTGACCCAAATGCATTCAAGACAGTTTTCATCATTGTTGTGCTCTATTTCTGTAGAGATGTAGTTATTCCTTACATATAGAGCAACTCTGCCTCCTCTTTTATTTGGTCTGTTTCTTTTAAATAATTTAAATAACTTCTAGCTGTGTGTTCCATTTGTGGGTTTCATCCCACCATGTTTCCGTAATGGCAACAATATCATATCCGCCCTCATTAACCTGAATTTCTAGTTCAACCTGTTTGCTGTTCATACTCTGTGCATTGGTGTATAGACATTTGAGTCCTTTATGACTGACCCTGCGTTTACTGTCTATGTACCACGTGTGGTGCCTGAGTTCCCCTATTGTCTTACCATCTATTTGGTTAGTGCACTTTGTGTGGCACTCGCTATTAGAAGCTTGATTTTGCTTGACAGCAAGGTTGATATTCTTGTCCACACACACATCTATGTTACGTGCACTGATAGCCCTATAGTTTTTAGATTGCCGGGGACAGGGATGTTCTGTGTCAATTAACTTATTGTCCCTGCTGTTTAGTTTAAATATTCCTCCAGAAAATCTGTGAATTTATAGCCGAATAACTCAGTCCCTTTCTTTGATGGATGCAAAGCATCTCTTTTGTACATTTTTTCATTGGACCAGCTACAGACATCATGACTAATATATCCAAAGCCTTCCCCTTTACACCACTCCTTTAGCCACATATTGAATTGTGCTATGCGCTGGCCTTTTCCATTTTGCTCATTATATACTGGTAAAACTTCTGAAAAAGTAAGCCTACAGCCTATTCTGCTAAGTTCCTGCCCCAAGCTCTGGAAATCGTTCTGCACAGAGAGTACATCTTTTTGGGACAGATCGTTAGTGCCAAGATGTACAATAGCCTCCACATCACAGTCCTTGCTGGCATTCTTGATTATTTTAGAAATACGCTTCTATGTCCCTACTGGCAGTAGCACTTGGAAGACATCTGACCTCTTTCAAAACCTCTGTGTCCTTTCCTAAATTTACGTCCCTTATAATTGAATCACCTACCAGAAGGTAGCTTCTCTTTTTGGATGCCTTTCTGTTCTTGCATGACTGATGTGTAATACCTGATTCACACTTCTCCCTGTCAAAAATAAGTTCTTCATCTCGGACCACGATCCCCTGCTTATTTGAGTTATCATCACAAATATCTTTACCTGTCTCCTTAATGTCCCTATTAAGGTCAGCAAGGGCACTGTATCTGTTGTGCAGGGACACAGCGAAAGCTTTGCATTTATGATTCACAGCTCTCACCCTGCCAGATCCCACAGTTGTCCACACTGCCCTTCTCCTGCAGGATCTTTGTGGTAGAGGGGGCTGATAGCGCGGAGCTCAGTAGAGTAGTGGGACTGAACTGGACACCTAATTTCTGCCTGAAGAGCACAGATTACAGACCCTAGATAAATAATCTGTCCTTGTAGACTAGTGATTTATTACAGATAGGACAGTTTCCAAGTTTGAAAAGGGTACTGCAAAAGACAGCTGCAAAGCAAGTGTTGCACTGAACTAAGCCAGACATTCTTAGATACAGGGAATCTCAGACACACGTGCCCTGAATGTACCGCTGTTTATGATTTTTAGTTATATAATTCGCGCACTGTTATTATCTGTTGCAGCCTTCCAAGAAAGACAGCAGTTTGTAAAAGCTCCCAGCAGCTCTGGGCAGTTAAATACAATGGAGATCCAATCAGGGCCCTGGCTACCTTTCTTTTTTGGGGTGGGGGAAGAAATTTTATTGGTTTTTTAGTTTTTTAAACAAAATGCTCAAGACACACCGTGGTGTTAGGGTAGTCAAACATCCAAAGACAAAACATATATACATAAAAACAGTCAATACATCTAGTATTCCCTCTCTTTTTCCCTTAGGTAACATAATTTATTTAAAATAGTCCAATTCTAGTTTAAATTTATTCAACCTATACCTGATTTTAAAGCTTTAGAAATTTACACTACCATAATCAAATTAGCTTTAAGTATAAACATTATCAATTCGGGTATCCCTTCCAAATATATTCTAGTTCCTTGATTTGATCATAAATCTTATTTAATTCTTCTTCCACTAATATCCCTTAATTAAAATAAAATATTAATCTATCCTATACGCATCTAGTCCATCAATTAATCAATCTCTCTAAGCTGACAGAAAAAAATCAAATCCATTAAACAGAATTCAAATTACATCCAGTTAATTGTCATAAGTAATAACATCCGTGTTATCAAACAATCAAATCATCTTATTAGATTAACTCAACATTACATAATAATTTTCTTACAAGTAACCCTATTGTCCTAAAAAAGAAAAAAGAAGACACTCTTAATCAATTTAATATATATTCGATTAATCACCCCTTTTTCTCTTACTTCTAACTCACAATCTTAATCCTAAAATCAACCCATAATTCTAGATTACCTTTAATCCATTAACTAAAAATATCTCCTTTTTAAGCTAAAATACTGATCTACCCTAGATCTATCAATCTCTTTAGGCTGACAAGACAGCATCAAACCTTAAATTATTTCAATTCATTGAGCATCAAACAAATCATTTTGTTAGAGATAGTAATTTTCATATAAGTAAACTTTATATATCTTCCATTAGTCGCCCGTTTCTCTTACATCTAACTCATAATCTTAGTCCTTAAATCAATCCATAGTTCTAGGTTGCCTTTAGTCCATTACATAAAATTTTAAATTTCACTTTGTTTCAGTCTTATTCTTGGTTTCTTCTTATGCCAAGTAGGTTTCCATAGCAGAGCTTCCCTTCCAGCTGATAAGTCTCTCTTTATTGCTTGTAGTATCATTTGGATCAGTGAGAACCATCTTGGCCTCTGCATTAGCCCTCTGACTCTCTTAACCATAAAGTCTCATTGCTTTAACATTTCAAGTCTCAGTCTTTGCTTTTTCTGGTCCTTAGTACCATAAGTGAATTGTTTATAAGGCAAAATCAATTTCTCTTTATTCTCAGTTAAGTTCTCTTCTTGTGTAATCTGTTTTATAGAAGAATCAGATGTAGTCGGAGAGTCAATTTTGAAGTTTAAAGGAGAGATTTTGGTTCTTAATTCTGTAGTAAGCTCTTTCATTGTAGCACATATTTCTTCTTTAGCCTCATAGATCTTTTCCAAAATAAGTTTACAATTTAAATGTGAGTGCAACTCCATTTAAAAAATTGTTCAGCTGGATCAAATTATCTTTCTCTTGAAGAACAGTTTGAAGGCCAAAACCATCTCCTCTCCAGATAGACAATAATTACAATATTAGCTTTTAACCAGTAGATGTCCTCAGTGAGCTAAGAAATCTTTTTCAAAAGTCATTTTTTCTTTTCTCTTTTTCTGTTTTTTCAGGGAAAGGTGGAGGAAGAAATATTCAAAAAAAAGGCAGAGCAGCATAGACTGTTTCCCCATACCCCAAAACATACATACACACACACACACACACACACACACACACACACACACACACACACACATATATATATATATATATATATATATATATATATATGTTTTCTGAGGTTTTCGCGGGTATTTGTATGTAGGTCTTTGGTTGTTCGGGTTTTCTCCCACGTAAAATTGGAAGTGTCTTGGCGACGTTTCGACGAAGTCCCATTCGTCATCTTCAGGCTGGTGCTTTCAGCTTCGTGCTTTGAGCAGCAATATATATATACACACACACATATACATATACATATACATATACACACACACCCCAAAACATACATACATACATACATACATACATACATACATACATATAAACCGTAGTCGTTAAGGTTTGTTCTATTCTTTTGTTTGCCTTTCTTCCCAAACATGTAAAAGCTGCCTTTCCAAGCCAGGGAAATAATTCCAACAGGGCAAAAAGAAGCAAAAAGGCATAAAGAGAGGAAGAAAAAAGATATCACCCAGATTCACCACGGTGGGTTTTCAAGCTTAGCTGTTCTTTGACTTGCAATTTCTAGCGGCTGAGTGATCGGCCATTTTATTGGCCGATCTTCTTCTCCATCAGCCCACAATGTTGGCCCAGACAGCTGGAGGAGCCACCGTTCCTCCACTGCCGAGCGAAGCCTCTTCGACAGAAGTTGCACCCTCCAGGGTGACTTTAGACCCGCATAAGGGTCTACCGGCGGAGGGAGGCTAGCTGACAAGGAGACGAGTCTCTTTGTGCGATTAGGAGCTCCGCAACCTGGAACCGGAAGTCTGGGCCTCGGCTACCTTTCTGTTGCAGCGATTCCATGTCTACCTTGATTTCTTCTTTACTCCTTTCCAACTCAGCTTTATCGGATTATGGTCAGCCCAAATATTAGGTTCTATCTCAACCTCATGTATATTAGTTCTTAATTTAGGGGACATTCATATTATATCAATTCTAGACCATGATTTGTGTCTATTTGAATAAAATGTATACTGAGTCTTTTTTGGGTTAATTTCTCCAGACATTCTGTACGCAGATTTCTTCTGCCATTTTAACAAACACCCTAGGTAATCTTTCTTCCTTTTTTTCTTATTTTACTACTTTTGTAATCAAATTTTTCATTCACAATTGCGTTAAAGCGTCCTATTAAACAAATATTTTGATATTTCATTTCCAATATTTTTCTGTGTTTATTGTTTGGTACATATATTGCTACTATCAACATCTTTTTTTATTTATCGTCATTTCCACCCTCAAAATTCTTCCTTCTTCCTTCAAGGTCCCTTCCAACTCTGTTATTCTGTTATCCATCAGTTAAAGCCGCCACATCTCTAAAATTAGCTCAAAAGCTTTGACTGTAAACTAATTTGGGACATTTTTCCAAGATTAAAAGACATAGATTTTCTTCATACACACATTTGTAGGTGTGTGTCTATATTTCTCTCTCTATGCATATATCTGCAATTATATAAACTATGCCCATCACTTCCAGATGTATTTAATGATAACCCTTTGTATTGGTAAGAATTTGTGATTGACCGAAGTCAACAAGAAATTTGACTGAATGAATATTTGAAAATGGATGTCGGTAGTCTTCCATGTATCAGATGAATCATAAACAATGTAAGAGATTATTCTATCAGTGTGGCATGTTTGCTTTTTCATTGTAAAGTATACTTTTTTTTAACACCTCTCCCCATTTTATAAAAATTAAAGTTACACTTTTCTTTAAATCTTATAGAAAAGAGGATGGGAAGAAGAGCACTCTGGACAGCTAAAAATAACAGGCAACATTGAAAAGGAAAGCAAATCAAGCTAGAAATCAAAATATTTTCCATTTCCTTCAGAAAACCACACAACTGTCCTCCTCCAGCAGTTCTTAGAAAAAAAGAGAGAAAATCAAGAAAGTTTTCAAACTGGAATAAGTAGATTATTCAGAACTCAAGGATACATTACATGAAAAATGAAGGGAGATTATTCATTCAGTAAAAGAGGGAAATAACTGGAAATCAGTGCAGGAAAGGGTGAGTAGGAAAGTCACGCAGGCCTCGCTTCTGAGGAAGAAAACGGATTGAATGAAAGCACCAATAAACAAGGGATTGTCCATATTTTTGACCTCCTCAAGAATATCAGCTGTGGAAAAGCTCTGTACTTGTGTCTATTGTTGGAAAACCACAGATTGCAAATCACAACTGATTATGCACAGGAAGAGCCACACTGGAGAAAAGCCATACAAATCATCTGATTGTGGCAAAAGCTTTAATCAGAACAGCTCCCTTGTGGTTCATGGAAGGACCCACACAAGAGAAAAGCCATACAAGCACTCCTAGTGTAATAAATGCTTTAGTGAGCATGGCAACATGGTGATACATCAAAGGATTCACAGCAGGGCGAAAAAATACAACTGTACTATTGTGTGAATATTTCATTAGAAATTCCCCATGTCGGGAGACACCATAGGATCCACACAGGAGAGAAACCCTTTGAATGTCCTATCTGTGGGAAATGTTTCAGTCACAAGTCCAACCTGGCGATACACCAGAGGATTCACACAGGAGAGAAACCATACGTTTCCACTTTGTCGCAAAAGTATCATTTCAAATTCTGACCAGATGAAACGTCAGAGGACTCACACAGGAGACAAACCCTTTGAATGTCCTGAATGTGGGAAAAGTTTCAGTGACAATTCCTGCCTTGTGAAACACCAGAGGACGCACACAGGAGAGAAACCGTTTGAATGTCCTGAATGTGGGAAATGTTTCAATAGGAATTCCCATCTGGTGAGACACCAGAGGACTCACACAGGAGAGAAACCCTTTGAATGTCCTGATTGTGGGAAAGGTTTCAGTGAGAATTGCAAGCTCTTGACACACCAAAGGACTCACACAGGAGAGAAACCCTTTCAATGTCCAGATTGTGGGAAAAGTTTCCATTGGAATTCACACCTCGTGAAACACCAGAGGACTCATACAGGAGAGAAACCCTTTGAATGTCCTATCTGTTGGAAAGGTTTCAGGTGCAAGTCCAACCTGATGATACACCAGAGGACTCACACAGGAGAGAAACCCTTTGAATGTGCTGATTGTGGGAAAAGTTTCAGTGAGAATGGTAAGCTCTTGAGACACCAAAGGACTCACACAGGAGAGAAACCCTTTGAATGTCCTGATTGTGGGAAACGTTTCAGTAACAAGTCCAGCCTTGTGATACACCAGAGAGTTCACACAGGAGAGAAACCTTTTGAATGTCCTATCTGTGGGAAAAGTTTCATTGACAAATCCAACCTGGTGATACACCAGAGGACTCACACAGGAGAGAAACCCTTTGAATGTCCTGATTGTGGGAAAAGTTTCAGTGAGAATGGCAAGCTCTTGAGACACCAGAGGACTCACACAGGAGAGAATTCCTTTGAATGTCCTGATTTTGGGAAAAGTTTCAATCAGAATTCCCAGATCATGACACACCAGAGGACTCACACAGGAGAGAAACCCTTTGAATGTCCTGATTTGGGGGAAAGTTTCAATCACGAGTCCAACCTGGTGACACAACAGAGGACTGACACAGGAGAGAATTCCTTTGAATGTCCTGATTTTGGGAAAAGTTTCAATCATAATTCCCAGATCATGACACACCAGAGGACTCACATAGGAGAGAAACCCTTTGAATGTCCTGATTTTGGGGAAAGTTTCAGTCAGAATTCCAGCCTTGTGACAGACACACCAGAGGACTCACATAGGAGAGAAACCCTTTCAATAGACTAATTGTGGGAAAAGTTTCAGTCAGAATTCCCAGCTGGTGACACACCAGAGGACTCACACAGGAGAGAAATCCTTTGAATGTCCTGATTGTGGGGAAAGTTTCAGTCAGAATTCCAGCCTTGTGACACACCAGAGAACTCACACAGGAGAGAAACCCTTTGAACGTCCTGATTGTGGGAAACGTTTCAATGAGAATTCCAAGCTTGTGAGACACCAGAGGATTCACATGGGGGAGAAATCTTTCAAATGTTCAATCTGTGAACGTTACTTCACTCATAAATCATCCCTTATTGCACACGAGGAAATCCATATGAGGCAAAAGTTGAAGAATTTAGAGAAGGCTTGAAATTCATTTATGATCTCCCATTGAAACTGTAGGTGAGAAAATGACTATTTGAATTGTGTTCTGAATGTGTTTACTCAAACATGTCTCAGGACTAGACTTGTAGGTGGAGAGAAAAGGAAAATGGAAGAGGGCTAACTAACAATTTCTGGTTATCAGCAGCAGGTACTGGATCTTTTGTTGAAGTTGTGGATTTCCTCAAAAAGGCTTCTGGGTGGTAGTTTTGTATATTGATTATATAATTCCCACATGTGGAGTTTCACGTCTTCTATCTTGGTTTCCTCCAGATTTTGAGGCCCAGAATTCCTCAGCCAGCGTTGAAAAGGTCCTCAAGATATAACTGTCATGGGCCTTGTAATTATGGCTTCACATTGCAATGGCCGTTAACTACCCTGATCTCTCTGATGCAGCCATTAATTGAATGTTTCAGTCACTAAGTGGAACACTGGCTACCTCAGGGTTGGGGAAAACTCTTGGAGGCCTAGTGCAGGCTCAGGTTGGCCTGTTGTAGGCATCTCTAGGCCTCCCCCACTCTGTGCTCTGTTTTCCAACCCTTGTGCCACCCAGTTCTTTCCCACCCCAGGGTCTCCACAGGCCTTTTCTCCCTCCCACTGAAGCCATCCAGCTTTGGCTCAAAGAATGGATTACATTGAGAAATAAACAACTTCTTTACTTAGAGGGCCATGATCTGCAATTGGGTTGGCATGCGTTTTTGTGGTACAGGAAAAATAAAGTACATGAATATTTCCAAAATCACGCCATAAGGTATGTACTGCTTCCAGAGTGGGAGAGAATTAAACACAAAATTTATATGAAAATACCTGAGTGGCTTTCAACGATGGAAGAGTTTGCTTACCCAAATTTAATCAACTATGACAAACTTGTTACTTACAAAAACATTCTGGACAAGGACGGAAAACTTAAAGACAGGCAAGTTCTTCAGCAACAAGGTATTGACTTAACATGGTGGTCTTATTTGCAAATTCAAACAAGACATAAAAAAGATGCAAAATCAATGGGATTTTATAAAGAACAGACATTACTTGATAAAATACTTTTAAAAACGGACGAAAACTTGATTAAGAAGCTCTACAAATTTCTGCCAAGCTGGAAGATGAAAGAAGAACAAGTAAAAGAAACAACGATAATGTGGACAAGAAATTTTGGACATTCTATAGATCTAGAACAGGGCTTTTCAACCAGTGGTACAGGTATCACCTGTGGTACATTGGCACCTGGCAGGTGGTACGCAACCATCCTAGAAAAGTGGTAGCGGAATAGGGGAATGAGCTGAACCAATGGCAGCACTGCACAAGCCTAAGCAAGAGATGGCTGTAGCTGCAGGGCTGTCAGGGCTCAGCGGAACCACCAGGATCAATCCTTTCCAGCTGATCAGCGTTTCTTCAAGACTGTCCGGGGTCAGTGGAAGCGCCAGGATCAGCGTCAGGCTCCAGCTGGAGCTCAGCGCTCATTCTGGTACTTCTGCTGAGCCCTGAAGAAGCACCAATCAGCTGGAAAGCAGCACTGATCCTGGCCCTTCTGCTGAGTCCAGAAGAAGTGCCGATCAGCTGGAATGTTGCAGCATCCCCAGGGTATTGTGATTTACATTCAGATGCTTGACAACTGATTCATAATTATGACGGTCACAGTGTCCCAGGGTCATGTGACCTGACCAAAACCTGCTGCAACCAGCCAGCAGACGGTGGGAATAAAGACCAAACACCCCCACCCCACCCCCGCTATTTTTTGGGGGGGGGTCATCAAGTTTTTGACACCTTGCTAGGCGGATATTGCCACATCCTAAAAGTGGTACAATGGGTGAAAAGGTTGAAAAGCTCTGATCCAGAAGACTGGCAAAAGCTTTAGGATAGAAATATTAAACTTACTAAAGCAGCTTCATACAAAGAAAATTTATATAAAATGTTTTATAAATGGCACATGACACCAGTTAGATTAGCGAAAATGTTTAAAAATGTACCGAATATCTGTTGGACATGTAAACAAAAACCAGGTACTTACTATCATGTCTGGAGGACATGTCCTAATGCAAAGAAATTTTGGTTTAAGAGCCAGCTGATCACTCAGATTGCAGAGTGCCTGTGGGGGGAATCTATGGGTCTCTGGGATGGGACTGGGATGGGTGCCTGCCTTCCTTCCCTCCCCTTGTCCCTTCCTTCTTTTCTTTCTTTCCTTCACCTCCTTCTTAGTCTCTTCCTCCTTCCCACCCTCTCCCATTGTCCCTTCCTTCCTTTCCTTCCCCTCCCTTAGTCTCTTCCTCCTTCCCTCCCTCTCTCCCTTTGTCCCTTCCTTCCTTTCCTTCACCTCCTGCTTAGTCTCTTCCTCCTTCCCTCCCTCTCCCATTATCCCTTCCTTCTTTCCTTCCTTTCCTTCACCTCCTTCTTAGTCTCTTCTTCCTTCCCTCCCTCTCCCATTGTCCCTTCCTTCCTTCCTTCCTTCCTTTCCGCTTTGTCCCTTCCTTTGTTCCTTCCCTCTCTAATTGTTCCTTACTTCCCTCCCTCTTCGTCCCTTCCTTCCTCCCCCCCTCCATGCCCTGGAAGGGACAAGGGGAGGGGGATAGGCTGCCAGCGTGGTTGGGGGCTTTACTGCCAGCAATCCTGCCTGTGCACAGGCAGAGACAGAGGAGAGCTCGCCCAGCTCACTTGCTCAGTTTCGCCGAAAGACACGCCACTTGCTAAGTTAGCAGAAGCTCCAGGATCAGCGCCGGGCTACAGCTGATTCGCACTTCTGCTAAATTAGCGGGCTTAAGCAAGTTTGCTGGGCAGGAGCCAAGGAGAACAGCTACAGCTGCAGAAGCATGGATCAGCTGTAGAGGCTCACCCCGATCCCGGATAAGAGGGAAGAAAGGAAGGGACAAAGGAAAAGAGGGAGGGAAAGAGGGACAAAGAGGGAGGTGAAAGGAAGGAAGGCACAAGGGGGAGAGGGAGGGAAGGAGGGACAAAGGGAGGCGAAGGAAAGGAAGGAAGGAAGGGACAAGGGGAGAGAGGGAGGGAAGGAGGAAGAGACTAAGGGAGGGAAAGGAAAGGAAAGGAAGGAAGGGACAATGGAAGAGGGAGGGAAGGAGGAAGAGACCAAGAGGGAGGGAAGGAAAGGAAGTTCCAGCCAGGAGAGGCTTGCCAGCCCAGCTGCCAAGAAACAGATGAGCGCAAAGCCAAGGAGAAGAAGGTGGCGGTTTCCTCCCAAAGGGGCTCCTTTTCTCCACCCCTTCTCACCCCCTTTGCTTCCCCCTCCCCCACTTTCATGAGGATTGTGGCGCCCTTGGGAAGCTTTGAAGCTTATGAGTGGAGGAGGAGGAGTCCCTTCCTCCTTCCTTCCCTCTCTCCCTGTCAAGCCCCGGCAGGCTCAACATGAACGGGCGGAGGAGTCGAGGATGGGCAGGGTGGCAAAGGAGACCGGCGGCCGTCGCCAGACCTCCTGGCTGAAAAGCGCAAGTTTGGGGGTCGCCAGCTGACGGGCACAGCAGTTCGGCACTCCGGCAGTCTCCCCTTCGCTGACCTGCGTGCACGAGAAGTCAATCCGGTTGCTGCACAATGAGTACCTGGGGAGGGCGGGGCCTTGCTCTGCGCCTGTGCTCTTCAGGTGCCCCCTGCAGGGCACATTTGGTAGACTTTGTGCAGACTGCCGCCAAGCAGCATATTTTCCACAAACAAGTGAGGTGGAGCGGAGGGGGGGAGGGAGAGAAGGCGGTTGACAAGCCCTGCCTAAGACCATCGGAAATATGTGTTTTCCGATTGTCTTAGGCGACCCCTGTGAAAGGCTCGTGCGACCCCCAAAAGGGTCACCACCCACAGGTTGAGAACTGCTGGTCTAGGCCATGGAAGAGAAGGATGGGGGGGCATGATGGCTGTCTTCCACTACTTGAGGGGCTGTCACAAAGAGGAGATCAACTTATTCTCTAGGGCAACAGAAGGCAGAACAAGAGGTTCATGGGTGGAAAGTTGTCAAAGGAAGATCCAATCTAGAAGTAAGGAGAAATTTTCTGTCAGTGAGTTCAATTGATCAGTGGAATGGCTTCCTTGCATACGTTGTGGATGCTCCATCCCTGGAGGTTTTCAAGAATAGACCGGACAGTCATTTGACTGGAGTTATATAAGGCTCCTGCCTTGAGCAGCGGGTTGGACTAGACCACTGAGGTGTTTTCCATCCCTATGATGCTATGATTCTAGATTTAGAGGCAGCTTAGAAAATTGGTACAGAGCAGTCATGTGAAATTGCTTCTGGTAAGGGGCCTTTTGAAAGAAAAAATATTAGCCAAATTAAGATAGAATACAAACTCCCCAAAAAAAAAATTACAACAACAAAAGAAGATGGGCAAAACATTAAAAAAAAGAAATGTGCATTACAAAAGACAAAAACAGAATTACATATAGTAAATCAGTTGAATGTTGATAAACATAGTGTAACAATATCAGTTTCCTATCCTCAGAAAGCAGGCTCAAAATTTGTGAATTTCTACCTCTAGTTAGAATCAATTTGTCCTTCATCTATCTACTCTGTATAAAGGCAAAATGCTGAACAGATGAACCAACAGTAAAGTTAAACATCAAAGCCCTCTCTTAACCATCTATTGTATTTAACTACAATGGCTTGTTATTTATGGTAAGTCACCCCAATCATTGTTTCTGATCCATCCAGGATCAAATATACTCATTTGATTCTTAATAATAAAGCTTTTCCTTAAGATTTTGATTGAGGACTTTCCCAACAATTGTGTCTTATTCCCAAAAATGATAAACCTCTGTTGTCGATTTATTTTACCAAAAAAGTTCAGTCTAAATTGTTTTCCAGTTAAATAAAATAAGTCCATTCCCCAATCTTCTTAAGAAAGTCCAGTTTTATCACGCATCGAGTCTGTTTAACTCCAAATCTTTGGAATCCACATCCCCTTCAGCCTTTTCCAACCAGCCCGCAGTTTCCATCCATGGTCAGGCGGCTTCTGAGAAGTGGCTGTGCTCCCAGTCGCAGCTTCTTGGGAAGAGCTCAGCTCAGCTCACAAAGTCACCTGGGTCCTTTTTGCAGAACCATCCATTCATGTGTGCTCATAGGATCATATGAAAAAGAGTTCTATGGTTTTTACATATCAGGACATAGTAAAGTCATCTGGTCCTTAGCAGTTCTTAAAAATGGATAAATAAACCTCAGAAGAAAAACAACAACACATGACATATAATACCATGTCATAATTTTCATTTAAAAGAAAGTAAAAATTTATTTAAGGTTTTCTAAGGAATGCCTAAAAGTAAAGAGAGAAACAATATTTAGAGCAATGAACTGATATTTAAAGTCTGCAGATGAATCATCCTGAATTTAGAAGAAACCAAGGAATTGTACATTTGTTCATTTCACTAACACAATCCAGAGGACTGGTTACAATTTTTTTCTAGTGGATCACATTGTAGGTAGGCAGGCAAGCTGTCTGGAGGGCTGGGACATTTACGCCATAAATTACAGCACGCTACACAGGAAGTTCTTTGTATGCCATCTTTAATTCCTGAATGAAAAGGGGATCAATAAAATATACCTTGCGCTTCTTTTATTCCAGATTCCTCCATGCAACAGAGCTCAGATCCAATAGCTGAAATGGCCACTATCCCCATCCAAAACCTACCAGATGTACATTAAAAACGGCAGTGCAGGATGTCCCTCTAAAAAGGTTAGCCTGGTGATCAGTCGGCCATGTGCTTTGGTGGGATATTCTATTCTTCCCTTCTGTTTTCTTTTTAAAAATCTATTTTAGAAATATTTCTTCTACCATATATTCACAATCACCCGCTCTTTCTTAGCCCCCTATTTTTGGGCCCTGCTGTATATTTTTCTCCCTGTGACCTAATGGAGACTTCTGTGCATGCAAATTTACAGAAGTACATGGCATTTAGCATATATAGGTTCTCCTTCTTCAGGAATGAAGCTGGTATGCTGGGTGCTCTTGGATGCAGCCCTGGCCAGCAGGAGTGAAGTTGGCTCCCCTGCAGCACCTGGCCTGATGTTGCTGCTATGTCCTAAAACCTTGGGAGCCACATTAAATAAGTCATAAAGATTTCAGATGCAGAGAGGTTTTGATCTCCACTGAGAGTCACCCCTAGGAAGGCTGATTGTGTAATTGTGTAAAACCCTCATGAACATTTGGGGCTCAGCACATAGCTAATCTTCTAATGGAACTAATCTAACTAGCATCACATTTCACTAGGCCAGGGGTAGGCAACCTTGGCTCTTTTATGACTTGTGGACTTCAGCTCCCAGAATTCCTGAGCCAGCCATGCTGAGGGAAAAGGGGGAGGTTTCCAAGCTGAGCCATGCTGGCTCAGGAATTCTGGGAGTTGAAGTCCATGAGTCATAAAAGAGCCAAGGTTGCCTACCCCTGCACTAGGCTCTGTTGCAAAGGTCGGTTGCTAGAAGTCAGAAACGATTTGATAGCTTTTAATCGGGTGGGGAAATCGTACAAACACCTTAGGCAGAGACGGGACAAGCGTGTTTTTCCCCTCCTATCCGCGGTCAAACAGGCAACATCTGTGCCTATAAAGCAGACAATAAAGAAGGCGGCATCTGTGTTTGAGTTTAAAGGAGTTAAAACCATCGAGTACTATATTGCTAGAAAGGAGGTGAGGAGAAGGGAAGCGCACAGGAACTTCCTCTTCCTGATCACTAATCAGAGGAAGATGGTGTGTAGGGAGGATTTTGTGCTCTTCCCGGATTGAAGCAGCAGCTGGAAGGTGAGTGGAGGGCAGGTCGGAGCAAGCGGGGCTGTTTGGTTTCCTCCACGGCGTCCAAGCAGAGAAGCAACTAGGCTGAAGCATCTCAGCTGCTCCTGCTGCCAATCCCTTCCCTCCCCAACTTTTAAGTCCTCTGGTGCTGCAGGCTGTTAAACTGGGGGCTGCGATTTTCTGCTGGTGGGAAGATTTCAAAAGTCTCCTTCAAGTGAAGGTTGATTCTTTGGGAATGGCTTCCTTGCATACGTTGTGAGTGTTGCGTCACTGGAGGCTTTTAAGAGGAGACTGGACAGCCATTTTCAGGAATAGCAATAGGGTCCTCTGCCTGAGCAGTGGGTTGGACTAGAAGACCTTCAAGGTCCCTTCCAACTTTGTTATTTTACAATTTTTTAAAACTAATTTTCTATTATTACATTTGATCAATGCTTAATAAACATCGTGTTGTCTGGTCCAATTTGTTTGCTTAATAATACAATTTCCATTCTTAGTGTCTACCCCTTTTCTCCAACCATTGATGAAATAAATTCCGTGTTTGAAAATATTCTGTATTTTCTTTCTGTTTGATCCTCAATGTAAGTCTGTCCATTTCAGCACAGTCCAATATCTTCTTGATTATCTCTTTGTCTAGTGGTGTTTCTTCATTCTTCCAGTGCTGAGGAAATACAATCCCTGCTGCTGTTAATACATGCAATGTTAAATATACACTTTGCTTATTAAATTTTTCTGATATCATACCTAATAAAAGGAGTGCAGGTTTAAAATCTACATGTTTTCCTAACATCTTTTTTAACCAAGTGTGTATTTTTGCCCTTTTTTTTTTTTTTTTTTTTTTGCTTTAGCACAAGGCCACCACATAGTAATATGTGCCAGGTGTTTGATTACATTTCCAACATTTATTAGACATTTTTGCTAATCTAGCAGGTGGTAAATGCCATCTATAGAACATTTTTTGGGTAAATATTTTATTAGATTTTGTATAGGTAAGGAAAAGATAGGGTCAGAAAACGGGTATAGGGGGAATGGGAATAGGAATTTGGGGTAGGATAAGGGTAGGTACAATAATGGGGTGACTCCCCATAATAATCCCAAGCTTTAACAAACAAACTACCGTCCGGATCTAAATGTTAAATAAATATAATTTATATAATAGTAAACAATTATAAAGGTAGAATTAACTATAATCATATATAACTAAAATTTGATAAATAAGTAAAATTCTTCTAAATAGTTATTTATATTTAATAACTCATCGACTAATTCTAATCATCACCATTAGTATTTAGAGTCACTAGTAATACAGATATTATTAATCTAAGAAAAAGTAAAACTTAGTTAAAGGTCTATCACTTATTCTATTCAATTTTAAAATTCAATTCAATTTAAGTTCTGTTCATATTCTAACGTGTCTCTAACCATGGTTAAAATTTTCCCAAGTTTTGAAATAAATTGAGTCTTCTTTCTCCTTCATCTCCAAAGTTAATCTATCCATTTCTGCACAGTTTAGGATTTTCAAAATTATAGCCTGATCAGATAGTACGTTTTCATTTTTCCAAAATTGGGCAAATACTATTCTTGCAGCTGTTAATACATGTAATATTAAATAGTCATTCTCTTTACCATAGCTAGATCCTACTATTCCTAGCAAAAACAATTCCGGTTTAATCTCTATCTGTACTTTTGTCATCTTTTCCAGCCATCTATGAATCTTAAGCCAATATTTCTTTGCGTTAGGGCATGTCCACCAGGCATGGTAGTAAGTGCCTGGGTTTTGTTTACATTTCCAACAAATATTCGATACATTTTTAAACATTTTTGCTAATCGAACTGGTGTCATATGCCATCTATAAAACTTCTTATATAAATTTTTTTATGTGTTGCTACTTTAGTAAGTTTAATGCTTTTGTCCCAAAGTTTTTGCCAGTCTTCTAAGTCTATAGAGTATCCAAAATTCTATGCCCATACTATCATTGTTTCTTTTACTTGTCCTTCTTCCATCTTCCATCTTAGCAGACATTTATAGAGTTTCTTAATCAGGTTCTCGTCTGTTTTTAAAAGTATTTTATCAAGTGGAGTCTGCTCTTTATAAAATCGGGTAGATTTTATATCTTTTTCGTATCTTGTTTGAATTTGCAAATGGGGCCACCATGTTAAATCAATACCTTGTTGTTGAAGAGCTTGCCTGTCTTTAAGTTTTCCATCTTTATCCAAAATATCTGTAAGGGCCCACCCCACTGTACATCTTAAGAAGACAGAACTCTTGGAATATCTCTTCCAACAGGCATCTTTATTAGGAGAAGATGGTTGCAGGTGTTCTAGACAGGACCTGAGGAGTTCTCTCCCTCCCTCAATGTTTTAAGTGTTCCCAAGCAGCCCCCACCCCACAGTTCTTCCGGCGACGATCACTCATCCTTTTTTCCCAGATTCCAGGCGTTGCCTTGTTCCCCCCCTTTTCCCTCACTGCCGGCAAAAGGAAGACTTCAGAGAGCTGAGTAGATGAAAGGCAATGGCCATATTGTTATGGTCAGTCCTCTTGATAGGAATCAACATCCAGTCCTTTTGTAGTTTACTGAAGGAAGTGCGAGCCATAAAAACCCCCTGCTCGTCCCCCTTCCCCTTTGTAGTATGACAGAATCCAGAGAGAGCAGAAATGGGGGTTTTCCATAGTAGATATCTAGAAATGAAATATAATTGGATTCTGACAATATCTTTATAACTAACAAGTTTGTCATAGTTAATCAAATTTGGATAGGCAAATGCATCCAATAATAATAATAATAATAATAATAATAGTAGTAGTAGTAGTAGTAGTAGTAGTAGTAAAGTTGGAAGGGACCTTGGAGGTCATCTAGTCCAACCCCCTGCTCAGGAAGGAAACCCTACACCATTTCGGACAAATGGCTGTCCAGTCTCTTCTTAAAAACTTCCAGTGTTGGAGCATTTACTGCTTCTGGAGGCAGGTTGTTCCACTGATTAATTGTTCTCACTGTCAGGATTTTTCTCCGTAGTTCTAGGTTGCTTCTCTCCTTGATTAGTTTCCATCTGTTGCTTCTTGCCCTGCCTTCAGGTGCTTTGGAAAATAGCTTGATTCTCTCTTCTTTATGGCAGCCCCTGAGATATTGGAATACTGCTATCATGTCAGACCCAATTCTAGCAACCGTTCCTTATATGTTTTAGCCTCCAGTCCCCTAATCATCTTTGTTGCTCTTCTCTGTACTCTTTCTAGAGTCTCAACATCTTTTTTACATTGTGGTGACCAAAACTGGATGCAGTATTCCAAGTGTGGCCTTACCAAGGCATTGTAAGAGTGGTATTAATACTTCACGTGATCTTGATTCTATCCCTCTGTTAATGCAGCCTAGCACTGTGTTGGCCTTTTTGGCAGCTGCAGCACACTGCTGGCTCATATTTAGGTGATTGTCTACTAGGACTCCGAGGTCCCTCTCACAGTTACTACTATTGAGCATGGTGCCACCTATGCTGTACTTGTGCATTTGGTTTTTCTTGCCTAAATGTAGAACCTTGCTTTTTTCACCATTGAATTTCATTTTGTTAGTTAGTGCCCAGTATTCAAGTCTGTCCAGATCCTTCTGTATCTTAAGCCTGTCTTCTGGAGTGTTGGCTATTCCTGCCAGCTTGGTGTCGTCTGCAAATTTGATGAGTTCCCCATCAATCGTTGATGAAGATGTTGAAGAGCACTGGGCCCAGAACAGAGCCCTGGGGCACTCCACTACACACTTCCCTCCATATAGATGCAGTTCCATTGAGGACCACTCGCTGAGTATGGCCGGTCAGCCAGCTACGGATCCATCTGGTGGTGATTCTGTCTACCCCACATTTTTCTATCTTATCAAGTAGTAGGTTGTGATCTATTTTATCAAATGCCTTACTGAAGTCCAAGTAAATTATGTCCACAGCATTCCTCTGATCCACTAATTTTGTCACTTGGTCAAAGAATGCAATAAGATTTGTCTGGCATGATCTATTTTTGACAAACCCATGTTGGCTTTTAGTAATGACTTTGTTTGCCTCTAGGTGTTCGTTGATTCGTTGTTTGATTATCTTTTCCAGGATCTTCCCATGTATTGAGGTCAGACTGAAAGGTCTGTAATTTCCTGGATCCATTTTTTTTCCCTTTTTTGAGGATGGGAACTACATCAGCCCTTTTCCAGTCCTCTGGGAGTTCCGCTGTGTTCCAGGATCTTTGAAAAATATAGTTCAGTGGTTCCGATATCACATCTGCCAGTTCCTTGAGAACCTTGGGGTGTAATCCACCTGGCGATTTGAACTCATCTAGGCTGGATAAGTGCTCACTTACCATTTTCTTCCCTATCTTAACTTGTGTTTCTATTTTGTTTTTTATGGCACTATTTTTGAAAGGTTGGTCTGTTTTTTCCCTTTGTGTAAAGAGAGATGCAAAAAACGAATTAAATAGTTCTGCTTTTTCCCTTTTGTTTGTCACCTTCTTGCCACTTCCACCCACTAATGGACCAATCATTTCCTTCACTTTTTTCTTGTTTTTTACATGTTGAAAGAAGCTTTTTTTGTTATTTTTGACTTTGGTCGCAAGCCTTAGTTCATTTTGAGCCTTGGCTTTCCTCACTTCATCTTTGCAGGCTCGGGCTATTTGCTGATATTCTGACTTTCCACTTTCTATACTTGTCCTTTTTATCTTTCAATTTATCAGAGAGTTCTTTATGCAGCCATGCTGGTTTCTTTTGAGAGCTGTTGTTTTTCCTCTTTGTTGGTATTGTGCTAGACTGTGCTTTTATTTCCCAAGCTGCTTTTTTTTTTGTAAAAAGTTTTTATTTTCAATTTTACAATACACTACATTCTTAAAAATACTTCAGATAAAAAATAAACAAATTAATACACACCATTTTCGGTATTGCTCACCCATTTCCCCCCAAACCGCATCCACCCTCTAACCAACTTACCTCTTTCCTTCTTCTTCCTCACTCACCCCCTCTCCTCCACCTTCCTACTTACTTCTCGCCTTCTTCTGTCCTCTCACTCCGGATGCGGTCCAGGGGAAATGCCCGAGGAATTCCTCTCTCCAAATTGAAACCTCAATATTATATACATTAAAACTATTTCTACTTATCTGAACTACTTAAACTTCAACCCATCCTCCCCCCACCCCCTCCCCCCCAACTTCCCAGAGCAAAGTACAGGATTATACAAACATATTAAACATAATCTATTTAAGTTTACTAATTATACAATAACCAAAATCATACTAACCCTTAACTCTCTTCAAACTTTAACAAAGAAGGACTTCCGGTGGCTGTGCCGGTGACGATGGCGGCTATTTGACAGCCGTCTGTCACAGGGAAGTGTAAAAGTCGGAAAAACAGCGCCGATCAGCTGTTTTGCGACTTGAAACCTTCCTCCCGGGTGAAGGGAGGAAGGTGAGCCTTTGCCTGGATAGAGGTAGAGCCTCACAAGTCTCCCAGTTTTTTCCTGGGAGACGAATAGTGAGAGCTCCCTCGGAGTCTGGGTGCTGTTCCCTTTTCCTGGACGCCTTTGTTCTCCGGCGGGAGAACGAAGCTAGACGCTGCCTCCACTGCTGCTGTTTAAATGAAAACAGTAAGTTAACTTAAAAGCAGACAGAGCTGTCAGGAAGATAAGAATTGGATGATTTTATTTTAAACCTAACTCAGTGTGAATTAACATCTTCTGTTATTATTTCAACTGGAGTGAAGAAATATGGTGGAGGAATCCTGCTTCTTTGTTATTTTCTTTGTCTGAGAACTTTCACTTTTTACTTTCCATTCACTATCTCTAACTGGCAACAAAGTTTTAACAATCTAACAGATTTGATTTACTTAAAGAAAAATTTTTCCTTTTAAAGGGGGAATTGCTTTTTCTTCTCCTTTATTCTTATTTTATTACTTTTTGAAAAAAGGAAGGGGGGGAACCCTTTCTTTTTTTTTCTTTTTAAAATGGCTTCAAAACGTCCTGGACCTTCTTCTCTTCCTAAAATTTCAACTGCCTCTCCAGTAACTCAGACTGTACAACAACCGAAACCTAAACCTTCTCCAACTTCGCCTCCACCTCAGGCACTTACTCTTAAGGATTTACAAGATGCTTTAGATAAGACACTAGAAAAAACAGCAGAGCTCCTGGCTCAAAAAAATAATGAGCTCAGGGAAGATATTGTGTTGGCACTCCAAGGGCTTGCTGGCCTTGTGGAAAAGATTGATGACCGGGTGGACGAAGTGGCTGGTAATGTTGAAATATTACAAGAAAGAGTTGAAAAAATAAAAGATAATGTGGATGTTGCACAGAATGAAATTATAATGTCACAATATAGAGAAATGGAGTATGCTTTGAGAATAAGAGGCTTGAAGGAAAATGTTCAGGAGAATTTGAAAGAAGAAGTTGCAGCAGAACTGGCTTCTATTTTGGAAATTGATCCTGAATTAATGTTGAGAGATATAGAAAAGATTTTCAGAGTCAATTCGTGGGTTGCAAAACAGAGAAAATTACCAAGAGATGTGGTGGTTTATTTTGCAAGAAAATCACTTCGTAATGAAATTATACAGGCCTTCTATAAACAAAGATTTCAGATTGCAGCTCAGGATGTGATAGTTTTAAAGGAAATACCTTCCAAAATTCTCAGAAAAAGAAAAGACTTTGCTTTTTTGGCTGAAGAACTTAAGAAATGACAAATTCAACTTAGATGGGATATACCTGTGGGGATAGTGGTGACTTACATTGGCACACGATATCGTCTTAATACAATTTCAAAAGCAAGAGATTTTTATGTTACTATTTTAAAAGGAAGTCCACCACCATCTTCAAGATTAAAAAAAAATGAGAGTAAGGCAGAAGCAGAGTTGGCTGTAGGTTCAATGCCATTGTTGGGAGAAGAATTATTGGTTGAATCTATGCAACAGAATTTGCAAATAATGGAAGACCCAAGGGAACAGAGAATTACACGTGCTGCTTATAAATGCAGAGAAAGACAACAACAACAGCAACAACAACAAAAGGTAGATGATGGAGTTTCATCACAGTCTACTTCAGAGCCAGTGGGAGGAGCAAGGCCAAAGAGGTCATCGACTGCAAATCTAGAGGTTTTGTTCCAAAGGCTTCAATCTGCTAAGAATGGCAAAGCTTCTAACTAGGAATGTTAATGGGCTAAATTCACCACAGAAAAGAAAGAAAATCTTTCATTATTTGAAACAACACAGAAATGATATTATTTGTTTACAAGAGACTCATATGATTTCTAAAGATCAAAAATATTTGTTTAACCCCCGGCTGGGGATACATTTCATAGCTCTTACTTTGCAGAAAAAAGGAGGTGTAGTTATTTATGTGAGAAAGGAGCTTTGACCGAAGTTAATTGATTCTGATCCAGAAGGAAGATATGTTATTGATTTATTAATAAATGATAAGAGTCTTCTTGTCGGATTATATGCTCCCAATCAACAACAAAAACATTTTTACAAGATGATTCACCATAAATTAACTTCTTTGGATCATAAGTCAGTTATTATGATGGGAGATTGGAATGGTGTTTTAGACTCAAGTAAAGATAAGAAGGGTTCTTCTAAAGTTTCTAATCATGCAAGACTTCCTAAAGTTTTTTTTTATTTAAAGGATGATTTGGAACTCAGAGACATTTGGAGAGAACGGAACATTGAGGAAAAAGATTTTACCTTTTTTTCAGATAGGCACCAATCTTATTCTAGAATTGACTTTTTTGGGTTACTAATGATTTCCTTTCTAGGGTGAAGAATATCAAGATATTTCCTAAAATTTCCACGCTTCTTGAGTTGTTTTCCCCTTGAGGATTCTCATCCACGGAATCCTTCCCAAACCCTCTCTAAGTTTATTGAAATTAGCTGTCTTGAAGTCCAAGACTCTAGTTTGACTGTGTTCTATTGCTTGTGCTTCCATAATGATGAATTCTAATATTACATGATCACTTCCTCCCAGGGTTCCTATGGCTTCAACACCTTCTATCATTTCATCTCTGTTAGTGAGAATTAGATCCAAAATGGCTAATCCCCTAGTTCCCTTCTCCTACTTTTTGGGATACAAAGTTGTCTGCTAGGTTTGCCAGGAACCTGTTTGATCTTCTACTTGGTGCGGAGTTTGTCTCCCAGTTGATGTCAGGGTAGTTAAAGTCCCCCATTACTATTGTGATGTGCTTCCTACATACCTTAGTTAGCTGACTAGCAAAAAGTTCATCTATTTCCTCTGTTTGGTTGGATGGTCTGTAGTATACACCTATGGCAATGTCATTTTCCCCCCCCCTTTTATATTGACCCAAATGCATTCAAGACAGTTTTTATCATTGTTGTGCTCTATTTCTGTAGAGATGTAGTTATTTCTTATATAGAGAGCAACTCCACCTCCTCTTTTATTTGGTCTGTTTCTTTTAAATAATTTAAATCCCTCTAGCTGTGTGTTCCATGTGTGGGTTTCATCCCACCATGTTTCCGTAATGGCAACAATATCATATCTGCCCTCATTAACCTGAATTTCTAGTTCACGCTGTTTGCTGTTCATACTCTGTGCATTGGTGTATAAACACTTGAGTCCTTTGTGAGTGGCCCTGTGTTTCCTTTCTACATAACCTGTGTGGTGCCTGAGTTCCCCTACTGTCTTATCACCTATTTGGTTAGTGCACTTTGTGTGGCACTCGCTATTAGAGGCTTCATTTTTCTTGATAGCAAGGTTGATATTCTTGTCCACACACACATCTATGCTACTTGCACTAATAGCCCTATAATTTTTAGATTGCCGGGGACAGGGTTGTTACGTATCAATTAACGTCCTGTCCCCGCTGTTTAGTTTAAATTTCCCTCCAGAAAATCTGTGAATTTATAGCCGAGTAACTCATTCCCTTTTTTTGATGGATGCACACCATCTCTTTTGTACATCTTTTGATTGGACCAGCTACTGACATCGTGACTAATATATCCAAAGCCTTCCCCTTTACCCCACTCCTTTAGCCACATATTGAATTGTGCTATGTGCTGGCCTTTTCCGTTTTGCTCTTTATACACTGGTAAACCTCTGAGAAAGTAAGCCTACAGCCTATTCTGCTAAGTTCCTTCCTCAAGCTCTGGAAATCATTCTGCACAGAGAGTACATCTTTTTGGGACAGATCGTTAGTGCCAAGATGTACAATAGCCTCCACATCACAGTCCTTGCTGCCATTCTTGATTATTTTAGAAATACGCTTCTTGTCCCTACTGGCAGTAGCACCTGGAAGACACCTGACCTCTTTCAAAGCTTCTGTGTTGAAAGCCACTCAGGTATTTTCGTATACATTTGGTGTCTCCCATTCTGAAAGCAATATGTTTCTTATGGCATGATTTTGAAAGTATTTATGTGCTTTAGTTTTCTTATACCATAAAAAGGCGTGCCAACCTAATTGGAGGTCATGTCCCTCTAAGTAAAGAAGTCGTTTATTTCTCAGTGTGATCCATTGTTTAATCCAAAGCAGAATAGCTGCTTGATAATAAAGTCTCCAATCCGGGAGTCCAAAACCCCCTCTGTCTTTAGATTCTTGTAAGAGTTTACATTTAATTCTTGCTTTCTTTCTTTGCCATATAAATCTTAATATTATTGCATTTAAGTCGTCAAAAAATTTCTTGCTCAATTTAACAGAAACTGTATGAAATAAAAAAATTAGCTTTGGTAAAATGTTCATCTTAACCGTCGTGATAATTGAAGATTTTCCCACTTTTCCAAATCTACTTTTATTTGTTTTATTACTCTCTCATATTTGTCCTCTTTTAGTGTTGTATATTTTGCCGTTAGGTTTAACTTTTTTAACTATTTGAAGATTTGTCTTTTTGGCAAGTTGGATTTTCTGTTTCTCAGTTAATTTTTTTTTAAAAAACTTTAGTCTTTCCCCTATTTATTTTCAATCCAGCCACTTCTCCAAATTCTCGGTTTTCTGCAAAAGTTTAGGAGCTGTTTCCAGTAGCTCCTCTAAAATAAAAACCAGATCATCCGCAAAAGCCTGTAATTTATATTTCTGGTCTTTAATCTCTAAACCTTTAATTTCCATGCCTTGTCTAATATTTCTAGTCAATACCTCCAATGTAAGAATAAATAGCAAAGGGGAGAGTGGACATCCTTGTCTCGTGCCTTTTTTAATATCAAATCCATCTGTATAGTGTCCATTTAAAAGTATTTTTGTTGTTTGTTTCTTATAAATTGCTTGAATTGCTTTAATAAAGTTCTCATCAAAATCCATTTCCTATAACTGTTGAAACATGAATTGCCAATTTAAATTATCAAAAGCTTTTTGTGCCTCAAGAAATATAAGTGCCATCTGATTCCCTGGATAATTTTCATAGTATTCCAAAGCATTTTAGATAATCTTTAAGTTGTTCTTTATCTGTCTTTTAGAGAGGAAGCCGTTTTGATCTGGATGTACAAATTCAATTAGAAAGTTTTTCATTCTTTCTGCCAATATTGCAGCAAAGATTTTATAATCCACATTTAATAACGATATTGGTCTATAGTTTTTCATTTATGTAAGGTCAGTATCTTCTTTGGGTATCAAAGTGATATTGGCTTCAGTCCATGAGTTCGGTATTTTTGTCTGTGTAAAAATTTCATTACATAAGTTTTTCAAAATTGGAGTTACAGTATCTTGTAGGGCTACATAAAATTCTGCGGGTAATAATAATAATTAATAATAATAATAAAGTTGGAAGGGAACTTGGAGGTCATCGAGTCCAACCCCCTGCTCAGGCAGGAACCCTACACCATTTCGGAGAAATGGCTGTCCAGTGTTGGAGCATTCACTACTCCTGGAGGCAGGTTGTTCCATTGATTAATTGTTCTAACTGTCAGGAAGTTTCTCCTTAGTTCTAGATTGCTTCTCTCCTTTGATCAGTTTCCATCCGTTGCTTCTTGTCCTGCCTTCAGGTGCCTTGGAGAATAGCTTGACACTCTTCTTTGTGACAGCCCCTGAGATACTGGAAGACTGCTATCATGTCCCCCCTCATCCTTCTCTTTGTTAAACTAGACATACCCAATTCCAGCAACCGTTTCTTATATGTTTTAGCTTCCAATCCCCTAATCATCTTTGTTGCTCTTCTCTGTACTCTTTCTAGAGTCTCAGCATCTTTTTTACATTGTGGTGACCAAAACTGGATGCAGTATTCCAAGTGTGGCCTTACCAAGGCATTGTAAAGTAGTATTAATACTTCACGTGATCTTGATTCTATCCCTCTGTTAATGCAGCCCAGCACTGTGTTGGCCTTTTTTGGCAGCTGCAGCACACTGCTGGCTCATATCTTTCTTTTGTTTTTTTATTGCCTCTGTAATCTCCATTATTGAAATCTTCTCATTTAACCTCTGTCGCATATTCTCAGGAACCTTTGGAAGATTTGCTTCTTTTAAATAATCCTGAATCTCCGCCTTATAAAGTGTCTCATAATAAGCCTTAATAATTTTTTTCATTACATCATTATAGCAGTGTAACTCTCTCTTTGAGTCTTGTAGTTTTCATTTTTCTCTTTCTTTTTTCAATCTATATACAAGCCATCTTCCTGGTTTATTAGCATTTTCAAAGAAATTCTGTTTAGCTCGTTTGATCTGTTGTGCCATTATATCCATCTCAAGTAAGTTTAATTTGGGTTTTATTAATTCTATTTGTGTCTTCAGATTTTTCTTTTGTGGATCAGTTTGTAACTCAGCTTCCAAGACGATAAGCTGTTCTTTCAATCTATACTGTGTTTGTCTCTTTTCTTTGTTCTTTATGGAAGCATAAGTTATAGCCATACCTCTGAAGTATGCTTTTGCCATGTCCCATACAATTTGGATAGAAGTTTCTTTTTTTTTAATTAATTTTAAAGAAGAAATCCATTTCTTTTGTTGCTAATTGTAAGAATTCTTTTTCCTTCAATATATATTTATTCAAGAACCATTTTAATCTTTTCCTAGCTCCTTTCAAGGTCATTTTAATTGGGTTATGATCTGCCCAAATATTTGGTTCTATTTCAGCTTCTTGTATCTTCTTGAAAAAAGAATTGGATCAGGTTTTTAGAGTTAACTCAAATTTTGCAAGAAGAAATGGAGTACCTAAGGAGCTCCATCTATAGAACATTTTATATCAGTTTTCTTTATAAGAAGTTGCCATGGTCAATTTATAATTACTTTCCCAAAGATTTTGCCATTTTTGTAATTCTCGCATCTTTTCTCGCATTTTTGCATCTTTATCATAGCTCAATAGTCTCCATTTACAATTAGTTTTGCTGTTTTTATGATATATTCTCTTAATTACATTTATAAACTTTTTTCCAAAATCCATGCAGTTTAATTGTTATGTCATAAATTGCCAGCTTACATTATGAAAGGCTTTTTGAACATCTAAAAATATTAGTGCTATGTGTTTTCCTGGGTGCATTTCATAGTATTCTAATAATGTATCTAAAATAATCCTTAAGCTGTGTTTTATTTGTCTTTTTGGTAAAAGTCTATTTTGATATGGATGAATAAATTCAATCAAAAATCTTTTCAATCTCTCTGCTATTATTGAAGCAAAAATTTTGTAATCCACATTCAATAGAGATATTGATCTATACTTTTTTTATCTGTAATAAATCTGAGTCGTCTTTTGGTATAAAGGTAATATTTGCTTCCATCCATGTATTTGGTAATTTAGCCTTTAATAGTACCTCATTACAAGCTTCCTTCATTGGAGAGCTTAATATGGCACTAATGATCTGTCCCAAAAAGATGTACTCTCTGTGCAGAATGATTTCCAGAGCTTGGGGAAGGAACTTAGCAGAATAGGCTGTAGGCTTACTTTCTCAGAGGTTTTACCAGTGTATAAGGAGCAAAACGGAAAAGGCCAGCGCATAGCACAATTCAATATGTGGCTAAAGGAGTGGTGTAAAGGGGAAGGCTTTGGATATATTAGTCACGATGTCAGTAGCTGGTCCAATCAAAAGATGTACAAAAGAGATGGTTTGCATCCATCAAAAAAAGGGACTGAGTTACTCGGCTATAAATTCACAGATTTTCTGGAGGGAAATTTAAACTAAACAGCGGGGACAGGGAGTTAATTGATACGGAACAACCCTGTCCCCGGCAATTTAAAAACTATAGGGCTATCAGTGCATGTAGCATAGATGTGTGTGTGGACAAGAATACCAACCTTGCTATCAATCAAAATGAAGCCTCTAATAGCGAGTGCCACATAAAGTGCACTAACCAAATAGGTGGTAAGACAATAGGGGAACTCAGGCACCACACAGGTTATGTAGAAAGGAAACACAGGGCCACCCACAAAGGACTCAAATGTTTATACACCAATGCACAGAGTATGAACAGCAAACAGGGTGAACTAGAAATTAAGGTTAATGAGGGCAGATACGATATTGTTGCCATTACGGAAACATGGTGGGATGAAACTCACACATGGAACACACAGCTAGAGGGATTTAAATTATTTAAAAGAAACAGACCAAATAAAAGAGGAGGTGGAGTTGCTCTCTATATAAGAAATAACTACATCTCCACAGAAATAGAGTACAACAATGATAAAAACTGTCTTGAATGCATTTGGGTCAATATAAAAGGGGGGGGGGAAATGACATTGCCATAGGTGTATACTACAGACCACCCAACCAAACAGAGGAAATAGATGAACTTTTTGCTAGTCAGCTAACTAAGGTATGTAGGAAGCACATCACAATAGTAATGGGGGACTTTAACTACCCTGACATCAACTGGGAGACAAACTCCGCACCAAGTGGAAGATCAAACAGGTTCCTGGCAAACCTAGCAGACAACTTTGTCTCCCAAAAAGTAGAGAAGGGAACTAGGGGATTAGCCATTTTGGATCTAATTCTCACTAACAGAGATGAAATGATAGACGGTGTTGAAGCCATAGGAACCCTGGGAGGAAGTGATCATGCAATATTAGAATTCAACATTATAGAAGCACAACCAATAGAACACAGTCAAACTAGAGTCTTGGACTTCAAGAGAGCTAATTTCAATAAACTTAGAGAGGGCTTGGGAAGGATTCCATGGATGAGAATCCTCAAGGGGAAAACAACTCAAGAAGCTTGGGAAATTTTGAAAAATGAGATAATAAAAGCACAGTCTAGCACAATACCAACAAAGAGGAAAAACAACAGCTCTCAAAAGAAACCAGCATGGCTGCATAAAGAACTCTCTGACAAATTGAAAGATAAAAAGGACAAGTATAGAAAGTGGAAAGAGGGGAACATAACTAAGTCAGAATATCAGCAAATAGCCCGAGCCTGCAAAGATGAAGTGAAGAAAGCCAAGGCTCAAAATGAACTAAGGCTTGCGACCAAAGTCAAAAATAACAAAAAAAGCTTCTTTCAACATGTAAAAAACAAGAAAAAAGTGAAGGAAATGATTGGTCCATTAGTGGGTGAAAGTGGCAAGAAGGTGACAAGCAACAGGGAGAAAGCAGAACTATTTAACTCATTTTTTGCATCTGTCTTTACACAAAGGGAAAAAACAGACCAACCTATCAAAAATAGTGCCATAAAAAACAAAACAGAAACACAAGTTAAGATAGGCAAGAAAATGGTTAGGGAGCACCTGTCCAGCCTAGATGAGTTCAAATCGCCAGGACCAGATGGATTACACCCCAGAGTTCTCAAGGAACTGGCAGATGTGATATCGGAGCCACTGAACTATATTTTTCAAAGATCCTGGAACACAGGGGAACTACCAGAGGACTGGAAAAGAGCTGATGTAGTTCCCATCCTCAAAAAAGGAAAAAAAATGGATCCAGGAAATTACAGACCTATCAGCCTGACCTCAATACCTGGGAAGATCCTGGAAAAGATAATCAAACAACGAATCAACAAACACCTAGAGGCAAACAAAGTCATTACTAAAAGCCAACATGGGTTTGTCAAAAATAGATCATGCCAGACAAATCTTATTGCATTCTTTGACCAAGTGACAAAATTAGTGGATCAGAGGAATGCTGTGGACATAATTTACTTGGACTTCAGTAAGGCATTTGATAAAGTAGATCACAACCTACTACTTGACAAGATAGAAAAATGTGGGGTAGACAGAACCACCACCAGATGAATCCGTAGCTGGCTGACCGGCCGTACTCAGCGAGTGGTCCTCAATGGAACTGCATCTATATGGAGGGAAGTGTGTAGTGGGGTGCCCCAGGGCTCTGTTCTGGGCCCAGTACTCTTCAACATCTTCATCAACGATTTGGATGAAGGGATAGATGGGGAACTCATCAAATTTGCAGACGACACCAAGCTGGCAGGAATAGCCAACACTCCAGAAGACAGGCTTAAGATACAGAAGGATCTGGACAGACTTGAACACTGGGCACTAACTAACAAAATGAAATTCAATGGTGAAAAAAGCAAGGTTCTACATTTAGGCAAGAAAAACCAAATGCACAAGTACAGCATAGGTGGCACCATGCTCAATAGTAGTAACTGTGAGAGGGACCTCGGAGTCCTAGTAGACAATCACCTAAATATGAGCCAGCAGTGTGCTGCAGCTGCCAAAAAGGCCAACACAGTGCTAGGCTGCATTAACAGAGGGATAGAATCAAGATCACGTGAAGTATTAATACCACTCTTCAATGCCTTGGTAAGGCCACACTTGGAATACTGCATCCAGTTTTGGTCACCACGATGTAAAAAAGATGTTGAGACTCTAGAAAGAGTACAGAGAAGAGCAACAAAGATGATTAGGGGACTGGAGGCTAAAACATATAAGGAACGGTTGCTAGAATTGGGTATGTCTAGTTTAACGAAGAGAAGGACAAGGGGGGACATGATAGCAGTATTCCAATATCTCAGGGGCTGCCATAAAGAAGAGGGAATTAAGCTATTTTCCAAAGCACCTGAAGGCAGGACAAGAAGCAACGGGTGGAAACTAATCAAGGAGAGAAGCAACCTAGAACTAAGGAGAAACTTCCTGACAGTGAGAACAATTAATCAGTGGAACAGCTTGCCTCCAGAAGCAGTAAATGCTCCAACACTGGAAGTTTTTAAGAAGAGACTGGACAGCCATTTGTCCGAAATGGTGTAGGGTTTCCTGCCCGAGCAGGGGGTTGGACTAGATGACCTCCAAGGTCCCTTCCAACTTTACTACTATTATTATTATATATCTTGAAAGCATTTATAGAACTCTGCAGGTAGCCCATCCCCATCCTGGAGTTTTATCATTTTTATTGTCTATAGTTTTTCATAATATTCTTTAACTATTTTTTTATTGCCTCATTTTGGAGTTACATATCTCCCTTCTCATCTTGCAGTTTGTTTATCAACTTTTTTCTCTTTCTTTTTTCAATTTATAAGCCATCAATCTTCCCAGTTTATTTACATTTTCGAAAAAAATTCTTTTGCTCTTTTCATTTGTTGAGTGAATTCTTCTGACTCTATTAGGTTTAGTTCATGTTTAATTATCTCCATTTATCTTTTAAGAAGATTTTTTTGTGGATCTTTTTGAAGTTCTAGCTCCAATATTTTCAACTCTTCCCTTAGCGTAGTACACTTGCTTTTTCTCTTTATTCTTTTCAACCGTATAAGTTATAGCTAATCCTCCAAAGTATGCATTGGTTGTATTCCATATGTATTGAAATGAAATGTCTTCTTTTTTATTTTCTTTGAAAAAGAATTCCATTTCCTTTACTGCTATTTCTGAAATTCTTTCTCCTTTGATAAGAGTTGATTCCATGTCCACCTTGATTTCATCTTTACTCCTGCTCAACTCAGCTTCATCGGATTATGGTCAGCCCAAATATTTGGTTCTCATGTATATTAGTTCTTAATTTAGGGGACATCTATATCATATCAATTCTAGACCATGATTTGTGTCTATTTGAATAAAATGTATACTGAGTCTTTTTTGGGTTCATTTCTCTCCAGACATTCTGTTCGCAGATTTCTTCTGCCATTTTAACAAACATCTTAGATAATCTCTTTCTTCCTTTTTTCCCTATTTGACTACTTTTGTAATCTAATTTTTCATTCATAATTGCATTAAAGCCTACTAAACAAATATTTGATATTCCATTTCCAATATTTTTCTGTGTTTATTGTTTGGTGCATGTATTGCCATAATCAACAATTTTTTTATTTATCGTGATTTCCACCATTATAATTCTTCCTTCTTCCTTCAAGGTCCCTTCCAACTCTGTTATTCTTTATCCATCAATTAAAGCCGCCACATTTCTAAAATTACCTCAAAAGCTTTGACTGTAAATTATTTTGAGACATTTTTCCAGGATTGAAAGACATAGATTTTCTCCATATACACATTTGTAGGTGTGTGTCTATATTTCTCTCTGTATGCATATATCTGGAATTATATAATCTATCCCCATCACTTCCAGATATATTTGATGATAACCTTTTGTGTTCCTAAGGATTTATGATTGACCGAAGTCAACAAGAAAGTTTACCCAAATCAACAACTGAATTTGATTGAATGGATATTTGAACATGGATGTCAATAGTCTTCCATGTATCAGATGAATAATAAACAATGTAAGAGATTATTCCATCGTTTTGGCATGTTTGCTTTATCATTGTAATGTATACTTTTTTTCTTTTTTCATATGTTTCACCATTTTATAAATATTAAAGTTACACTTTTCTTTAAATCTTATAGAAAAGAGGATGGGAAGAAGAGCCCTCTGGACAGCTATGAATAACAAGCAACATTGAAAAGGAAAGCAAACCAAGCCAGAAATCAAAATATTTTCTGTTTCCTTCAGAAAACCACACAATTCTCCCACTCCTCCAGCAGCTCTTAGAAAAAAAGAGAGAAAATCAAGAAAGATTTCAAACTGGAATAAGTAGATTTTTCAGAACTCAAGGATACATTACATGAAAAGTGAAGGGAGATTATTTTTCATTCAGTAAAATAAGGAAATATCTGGAAGTCAGTTGGAGGGAAAGGTGAGTAGGAAAGTCAGTAGAGCAGAGAGCCATGCAGGCCTCGCCCTGTGAGGAAGAAAACGGATTGAACGAAAGCATCACTAAACAAGGGATTGTCCATATTTTTGACTTCCTCAAGAATATCAGCTGTGGAAAAGCTCCGTACTTGTGTCTCTTGTTGTAAAAGCACAGATTGCAAATCACAACTGATTATGCACATAGTACTCACACAGGAGAGAAACCCTCTGAATGTCCTGATTATGGGAAATGTTACAGCCAAAATTCCAATCTGGTGACACACCAGGGGGGACTCACACAAGAGAGGAACCCTGTGAATGTCCTGATTGTGGGAAATGTTACACCCACAATTCCAATCTCATGACACAACAGGGGACTCTCGCAGGAGAGAAAACCTTTGAATGTCCTGATTGTGGGAAAGGTTTCAGTCAGAAATCCAAGCTAGTGATGCACCAGAGGACTCACACAGGGGAGAAATCCTTTGAATGTCCTGATTGTTGGAAAGATTTCAGTTGGAATTCCCAGCTGGTGATACATCAGAGGATTCACACAGGAGAGAAACCCTTTGAATGTCCTGATTGTGGGAAAGGTTTCAGTTGCAATTCCTACCTAGTGAGACACCAGAGGATTCACACAGGAGAGAAACCATTTGAATGTCCTGGTTGTGGGAAAAGTTTCAGTGAGAATTCCAGCCTTGTGAAACATCAGAGGACTCACACAGGAGAGAAACCCTTTGAATGTCCTTGTTGTGGAAAAAGTTTCAGTCAGAATTCCAGCCTTGTGACACACCAGAGTACTCACACAGGAGACAAACCCTTTGAATGTCCTGATTGTAGGAAAGGTTTTAGTGAGAATTCCTACCTAGTGAGACACCAGAGGTCTCACACAGGAGATAAACCATTTGAATGTCCTGATTGTGGGAAAAGTTTCAGTGAGAATTCCAGCCTTGTGAAACACCAGAGGATTCACACAGGAGAGAAACCCTTTGAATGTCCTTGTTGTGGAAAAAGTTTCAATCGCTATTCCAATCTGGTGAGACATCAGAGTACTCACACAGGAGAGAAACCCTTTGAATGTCCTGATTGTGGGAAAGGTTTCAGTCAGAAATCCAGCCTGGTGAAACATCAGAGGACTCGCACAGGAGATAAACCCTTTGAATGTCCTGATTGTGGGAAAAGTTTCAGTGAGAATTTCAGCCTTGTGAGACATCAGAGTACACACACAGGAGAGAAACCCTTTGAATGTCCTGATTGTGGAAAAAGTTTCAGTCAGAAATCCAGCCTAGTGAAACACCAGAGGACTCACTCAGGAAAGAAACCCTTCGAATGTGCTGGCTGTGGGAAAGGTTTCAGTGAGAATTCCAGCCTTATGAAACACCAGAGGACTCACACAGGGGAGAAATCCTTTGAATGTCCTTGTTGTGGAAAAAGTTTCAGTCGCTATTCCAACTTGGTGAGACATCAGAGTACTCACACAGGAGAGAAACCCTTTGAATGTCCTGATTGTGGAAAAAGTTTCAGTTGCAATTCCTACCTGGTGGTGCACCAGAGGACTCACACAGGAGAGAAACCCTTTGAATGTCCTGATTGTGGGAAAAGTTTCAGTCAGAAATACAGGCTGGTGAAACACCAGAGGACTCACACAGGAGAGAAACCCTTTGAATGTCCTGATTGTGGGAAAAGTTTCAGTCAGAAATACAGGCTGGTGAAACACCAGAGGACTCACACAGGAGAGAAACCCTTTGAATGTCCTGATTGTGGGAAACGTTTCAGTGAGAATGACAAGCTCTTGAGACACCAAAGGACTCACACGGGAGTGAAACCCTTTGAATGTCCTGATTGTGGGAAAAGCTTCAATCACGAGTCCAACTTGGTGACACACCAGAGGACTCATACAGGAGAGAATTCCTTTGAATGTCCTGATTTTGGGAAAAGTTTCAATCAGAATTCCCAGATCACGACACACCAGAGGACTCACATAGGAGAGAAACCCTTTGAATGTCCTGATTTTGGGGGAAGATTTCAGTGAGAATTCCATCCTGTTGAGATACTAGAGGACTCACACAGGAGAGAAATCCTTTGAATGTCCTTGTTGTGGAGAAAGTTTCAGTCGCTATTCCAACCTGGTGAGACATCAGACTACACACATAGGAGAGAAACCCTTTGAATGTCCTGATTGTGGAAAAAGTTTCAGTCTGAATTGCAAACTCTTGAGACACCAAAGGACTCACACAGGAGAGAAACCCTTTGAATGTCCTGATTGTGGGAAAAGTTTCAGTCAGAAATACAGCCTGGTGAAAAACCAGAGGACTCACACAGGAGAGAAACCCTTTGAATGTCCTGATTGTGGGAAAGGTTTTAGTCAGAAATCCAACCTAGTGAAACATCAGAGGACTCACACAGGAGAGAAATCCTTTGAATGTCCTGGCTGTGGGAAAAGTTTCAGTGAGAATTACAGCCTTGTGACACACCAGAGGACTCACACAGGAGAGAAAACATTTGAATGTCCTATCTGTGGGGAAAGTTTCAGTGAGAATTCCCACTTCGTGACGCACCAGAGGACTCACACAGGAGAGAAAATGTTTGAATGTCCTGATTGTGGGAAAGATTTCATTGAGAATTCCATCCTGTTGAGATACTAGAGGACTCACACGGGGGAGAAGTCTTTCAAATGTCCAGTCTGTGGACGTTACTTCACTCATAAATCATTCCTTATTGCACATGAGGAAATCCACATGAGGCAAAAGTTGAAGAATTTAGAAAAGGCTTGAAATTCATTTGTGATCTCCCATTGAAACTGTAGTTGAGACATTGACTATTTGACTTGTAGTCTGAATCTTTTTATTCAAACATGTCTCAGGACTAGACTTGTAGGTGGAGAGAAAAGGAAAATGGAAGAGGGCTAACTGCCAATTTCTGCTTAGCAGCAGCAGCTACTGGATATTTCCTTTTGTATAAGTTGTGGATTTCATCAAAAAGGCTTCTGGGTGGTAGTTTTGAATATTGATTATATAATTCCCATATTGATTATATAATTCCCACATGTAGAGTTTCACGTCTTTTACCTTGGCTTCCTCCAGATTTTGAGGCCCAGAATTCCTCAGCCAGCATAGAAAAGGTCCTCAAGATCTAACTGTCATGGGCCTTGCAATTATGGTTGCATGTTGCAACAGCTGTTAAGTGAGATTTGTTTCCTAAACTACCCTATCTCTGATGCAGCCATTAATTGAATGTGTCAGTCACTAAGTGGATCACTGGCTACCTCAGGGTTGGGGGAAGCTATTGGAGGCTTAGTGCAGGCCCAGGTTTGCCTGTTGTAGGCATCTCTAGGCCTCCTCCACCCTCTGCTCTCACGCCTCACACCCTCCTCTTTCTAAGATTTCTGATCCTAACGTTGGGGAAGGAGGGGAGGGCGTGCATCCCTGGCCCTTGGGACTGTGTCCTGGAAGCAGCCGTTATTTTCAGTGGGCCCTGGCAGCCGTCCCATGCGGTGGACTTGTGGAAGCAGCTGTCATTTGGCCATACTGTCACGCAGAAGAGAGACAAACCTCTCTGTTTTGCTACCTAACTTGAGGGGAAAAATACAGTTGAAAAGGCTTCATTGCTGATAAGGGGAAAAAATGGGTATTTTCAGTGTTGCTATGGACATTAGGTCAAGGGAAGTCGCTCAGAGTTGCCTCAAACGGCGAGATGGGCAGTGATTGTTTAATAATGAATGAATTTAATAATAAAAAGATAATGTGAAGCTCATTACCCAACTCTTGCTCAGTGATACATACGGTGGGTTTCTAACACATACGATTGTTAATTTGTAATCTGTCTCTTGTGCAATCTGCATCTCTAAGTAATCTGTTTTACTCAGCTTCCCGTCCCTCTTCATTGATAAATTTAAAATTTAAAATTTCAGTTTCAATCATACATCAGTCCCACCACTCTCTGCCTCTGATGACGTGAGCTGCAGTTAGGCTTCTGCCTCGTAATTTATTGTTGCATTGCTATCTGCCCTAGTCCTAAATTCTATGAAAATACAGCAATTCATTAGGCACAGTTTAAAAAATTAGAATGGCTAACTGGATATGTTTTGATTGGCATCCTTCTCAGATTCAGCGATTATCTTCTCCGTCATTGCCAGTCTTATGGGGAAATTAGGACATTTCAAACTGGACAACTAAGCTATGGTTTCTCTCTAAAACAGCCATTTGTTTTTTCAGTCGGATTGTAGCCTTTGAACATGAAAGAATCACAGAAGATCTCTCTGATTTCCCTGATGATTTTCCAAATTCTGAACCAGATTCGATAGACATCATGGAAGTTCAGGTCCCCGTGGATGGCAACAATGAGTAGACACAAATGTTCAAAAAATGTTGGGAATGAATTTCTTTAACGTAAGAATATGTCGGCTGCTTAGTCTGAAAGCTCATCCTGGGTGTGACACTCTGGGCGTTTGAAGGTGCCTGTGATCCCTCTTGGTTCTTCTGGGTCCTGTCCCCCCTGATTTTATTCCTTCTTTTAAAAGTCTGAGAATTTCACAAGTTATTTAATTAAAGTAAACTTCTGTTTCCACAAATGCTTCTGGAGAAACAGAAATGATGGGTAGTTGTAACAAGCCAGAATGGGTTTGTTAATGTGAGGTCCCTTGGTTGTTGATTAGAGCACGGAGTGAGCGATACTGAAATTGGCAGATGGCCATTTGCCACTCCATAGAATCAGTTATAGATCTCCTTCTCAAAGATTTAATGGGGAGGTCTCCTCAGATGCAATCATGGAGAAACGTTAGCTCTAATCAATGACCAACATAGGCGGATAGAGGTTTGTAAGACACGGGTCCAAGACTATCATGAGTGCTGCAACATTTAATTAACGTACCAGCACTTCGTTGCACTTTACCGCCAGATTCATCAAGCCACTATGAGGGCAAGCTGCCAGACAACCACGACACTCCAACACAAGTTGAAAACGTTATAGATGTTGGAGGACTGTGATTACACCAAGGGGTTAGTTCATAACATATTCTCTAAAGTGTTGACCCAGGAACAGATAACCCTGCTTGAACGGGATGTGGGACATAATTTGGCGGATGCACGACCATTGGATTTTTTGGCAGCATTGGATCCTGCTGAACAACAGATTGGGGTGGGTGACGAGATCAAAAATTCTGTTAGACAAAGAATCACAGGTTTGCTACTAGGTCACAAAGGGTATCAAATATTATCCAGGGGCGAAAAAGAGGCTTTAGAACAACTTAGAAAAGACCATACTATCATTCTGCTAGCGGATAAAGGCAGGGTGACGGTAGTTATGGACAAAACACAATACACCGATAAAGCCCTGTCATTACTCAGTGACACAACGGCATACAGAACCATTACCAGAGACCCCATGACCACGCTCAAAAATAGTATAAACAAACTTTTGGATAATTTCAAACACTGTAAAGTAATGGATGAAAACACTCTGAGGAAAATACGCCCGAGGGATTCGGCCATAGCCAGGTTCTATGGCTTATCAAAGGTTCATCAAGAAGGGGCTCCCCTACGTCCAATTGTCTCATTCAAAGGCACACCAACCTCAGAGTTAGCCAGGTGGCTGAGTAGCCGCATCAGCCATGTGGTAGATGGTAATCAGTGAGATCGGCTTGGAATTTCTAGAAAAAGTCAAGTTCCTAAAGGTGGAGGGGGATGAGGTGATGATATCTTTTAACGTCACCTTACTCTTTACCTCCATCCCGCAGGACTTGGCAGTCACGACCTTAAGAGACGGCCTTAATGAAATGGGACAAGGACGACATCAAGATTCCCTATATACTGACGACCTAGTGAAATTAACAACATTATGTTTAAAAATGTATCTTACTTTCCAAGGGACCTTATACGAGCAGGTCAAAGGAACACCTATGGGAACCCCTATCTCAAGCATAGTGGCAGAAGCCGTTCTGCAACGTTTGGAAACCATGGTGATGTCTCAGTTCCACCCCAAATTTTGAGTCCGATATGTGGACTATACGTTTGTAGTTATTAAGAAACAACATAAGGCTGATTTTATGGAGGCGCTAAACTCTGTGTACTCAGATATCCGCTTTACAGCAGAGGAAGAGAACCAGGGTACGTTAGCCTTTCTGGATGTGTTGGTCCAACGTCAACTGGATGGGACCCTACGCACAAAAGTGTATCGTAAACCGACCCATACCAATAGGACCCTCCATTATGGGAGCAACCATCTAGTGGCCCATAAAATCAGCTATATAAGAACATTGTTCAAACGTATCGATTCACACTGCAGTACAACCAGGACCAAAATTGAGGAAAGGAATCATCTATTTCGGACCTCCAAGTATAATGGTTACCCTACTGGATTCATTAGGAAGTACAGTAAGCCGTACAGATCCTGCAAAAACTTGCAAGAAACTGACAGGACGACAACACAAAATGTGCGTATCTCCCTCCCATACATTAATGGTGTATCAGAGGCAACAGCTAGATTACTGGCTCCCTTTAATGTAAAAGTGGCCCATAAACCAGATCAAACTCTACGATCTAAGATCATGCACCCAAACTATCCACTCCCCAATGAAGAAAAATCTGCAATAATTTATAAGATCAAGTGTAAGGACTGTTCCTGTAACTATGTTGGTGAGGGCACAAAAAGATTAAAAACTAGGGTGTATGAGCATGCACAAGCAGTTATCTTTTGGAAAAATAAAAGCCTTAAAAAAATAAAGGACTTTTACGAATTCCCACGGTGAAAGAGAGGTTTTTATTTTTGCACAAAGCTTCAGAAGTGATTTACAATCAGCAAATTTCTGAACAAGGGGGCGGGTCTAAACTAAAGCTTTATAGGTTTCTTTTTCTCAGGAACAAAGGAAGCATAGATGGAATCTTACATTGTATATGGAATCTATTTTGTAACATTCAGATAGTTTCTCACACGTTAGGTCCATTTCTCATGGGAATACAATGAAGGCAGTTTTTACTTTTAAACAATGTTTCTAAATATGCATTAGGTCATTCACGTACTGTTAATACAGCTTTTGGCTAACACTGCTTTCTTTCAGAAATTATGCAGACACATGATTTTTGCTTTTAGTGATTTTTCATTATTATTATTATTATTCTTTATTCTATGTTATTCTATTTCTTTCCCACTTTACTCCCCCCTTTGGAAGTTTTCTAGCTTAAACTTCCATTCTACCTCTGATTCAGGATCTCTTGAAGGTACTATTTTATATTCCCACAAGGCTAACATTGTTTCATGTTTTGCAGTTAATTGGGCTGTACTTTCTGAGATCCTCCAAATCATGGCTATAAGACGGGAGTAAGCAAGGAATTAAAATACATCCTAGAATTAACAATGCTACTATAACTATGATGGTTTGTAGGCCTGGTAACTTTGGCCACCATCCTGAAAATACGTCTTCCAAGTTAAATCCGTTCCAGGTTTGCACTAGAACGTGTGCTAACTTGATCATTTGGTCTGTTATGCCTTTCAATACTTTTCCACTTTCATCTACTTCGATGCAACAGTTTGTTAGATTGAATTTTCCACATGCCCCTCCTTCTTTGGCTAAAAGATAGTCCAGGGCTAACCTATTTTGCATGATATATGTTCTGGATTTCACATTTTCTTTAGCCAATTCAGTTAGTCCCTTCACAGTCTCATTGATGATTAACTCTATCACCGCTTGTAACCTCATGATCCTGTTGATCATATAAATAGGGGTACAGTAGCCATACATCCCATCCTCAGCCCAAGTAGCCGGGCCATAGACTAGAATGATGCAACAAGGTGGCCATTCATTCTTTTGCCAAGTGATTCCTGCGCATTGGGTGTATGCACTTGGTTCCCTTTTTTGTCTTGCCAATTTCATCATATACAGGGACTCCAAGAATTTGCTCAGTTTTTAATGGTAACAGGAAAAATCCTGGTCAAATTATTCCCAATACACAAGATCCACACCAGTTCTTAGGTAGTTGCCCGTATGCCATTTTTCCGCAAATCCAGTACATTCCATCTGGGGCTAACCAATGGAGACTGGTATTTGTGGGGTCTTTTAGATAGGGCATCCCAGGTATGTTAGTAAGGGCATAACGATCCATAGCAGTGGTCTCATTGATTCCAGACCACCATTTACCATTTTCCCATGTCCCTGTGCATAGGAGGTAACCTACTTCTACACAAGATTCTGTTTTTTGTTTTTTTTTTGTTTGCTTATTTTTTTATTTATTTTTTATTGAATTTTTTTTATTTTTTAACATACAAACATTTATAAAAATACAATAAGATTTTAAAGTAAGAAAAAAAAATTCATAAGCAACCATTGTCTATACTACCTTTACCCCCCCTTACCCTCCCTCCCACCCCCAACCCCCCTCCCTTCACTTCCCAGAGCAGAATACAGGGTTAATAATAACAAAATTTATAATAATAAAGAAAAAAGAAAAAAAGAAAAGAGAAAAAAAATTGTCATAATTAACCTTTAACTCCATAACCTATAAAACAATTCTATATAATATTTAATATTCATTCATAAAATAAATGAAACTTTTTAATGCCATACTTTTTCTGAATATAATCTATCCACCTTCCCCATACAATAATATATCTTTCTTGTGTATGATCCTTTAAATAAGCAGAAATTTTTGCCATTTCTGCAAAACTAGATACTTTAAATATCCATTCTTCTAAAGTAGGCAAGGAATCTTTCTTCCAATATAAACCTACTAATAACCTTGCTGCAGTTAATAAATTCAACATCAAAGTAGTTTCTTTTTCATTTAAGTCAACGAAAATACCAAGTAAAAATAGTTGAGGAGTAAACTTTATCTTTCTTCTAAAAATCTTTTGAATGTTCCACCAAATCATAATCCAAAAAGCCTTTACTTTTTTACAATTCCACCAAATATGAAAGTATGTCGCATCATTATTGCCACATCTCCAACATTTGGGCTGTATATTGGAATACATACAAGATATTTTTTTAGGATCTAAATGCCATCTATAAAACATTTTATAAAAATTTTCTCTCAAGTTTTGAGCTTGTGTAAATTTAACATTTCTTGTCCAAATTGTCTCCCATAAATCCAATGAGATCGGTTCCTGTATATTCTGAGCCCATTTAATCATACAATCTTTAACCAATTCTGTTTCCGAGTCTAACTCTAATAAAACATTGTATATTCTTTTTATATGAGCCGGATTTTGATTTTTTAATCTGAATAACCAATTGTCTATCTTCTAATGTTATTCCCTCTTTTTTATCTACAGTCCATCTGTCCACTATTTGTAAATATTGAAACCATGACTGTAGAATATTTTCCTGCCTTAATACATCTAGGGATTTCAAATGCCAATTCGAACCAGAGCAAATTAACAATTCTTTATATGAGATTTTATCAAAATTTGTCCCCTTAGAAGTTCCCTCAATTGCATGTTTGGGAATCCCCCAGATAGGTATTTTATAATTTAATCTATAATAATACTTTTTCCATACACGAAGTAAAGCATTCCTCAAAATATGTGATTTAAAAGTCCGATCGACTTTCTTATTAAAAATTAAGTATGCATGCCAACCATATATTAAATCCCAACCTTCCAAAAAAAGAATATCCATATTTGTTAAGTTAAGCCAATCACTTAACCAAGTTAAGGCGGCTGCATCATAATATAATTTCAAATTAGGTGCCTTAAGTCCCCCTCTTTCTCGAGCATCCTGTAATATCTTAAACTTAACCCTTGGTTTCTTCCCGGCCCATATAAAATTATTGATACCCTTGCCATTCCTCCAAATTTGCCTCTTTTTAAAGAATAGGTATCATCTGAAACAAAAAAAGAAACTTTGGTAGAACATTCATTTTTACAGCTGAAATTCTCCCCAACAATGACAATTGCAATTTTTTCCAATCTCTTAAGTCCTTCTGAACTTTTGCCCATAATGGTTCATAATTGTTCTTATACAATTTTCCATTTGAAGCAGTTAGATATACTCCCAAATATTTAACCTTTTTTACCATCTGAAAACCTGTGGCTTTAATCAAACTTTCCCTGTCCTTAACTGACATATTCTTAGATAATATCTTGGTCTTATAGTTATTAACTTTAAAACCAGAAACATTCCCATACTGTGTTATAAGTTCTAATAAACCATCAATCGCTTGATTCGGTTGTTCCAAAATTAAAACCAAATCATCCGCGAATGCCCGCAATTTATACTCATTCTTCCTTATCTTTACACCCTTGATTAACTTTGATTCCCGAATCTGAATCAATAAAATTTCCAATGTTAAAACAAATAACAATGGGGATAATGGACATCCTTGTCTTGTCCCTTTTTGAATATTAAAATTCTCAGTCAGTCCCCCATTTACAACAATTTGTGCAGATTGCTGCTGATATATAGCTTTAAGTGCATGTAAAAAATTATCCCCAAAATTTATTTTCTCTACCAATAAAAATAAAAATTGCTAGTCTAATTGATCAAAAGCTTTTTCAGCATCCAAAAAGATAAAAGCCACAATAATCTGGTTATTCTTATCCAAGTACTCAATTAAATTAATAATTTGTCTAACATTATGTTTCATATATCTCCCTGTTATAAATCCTGCTTGATCACTATGAATCAAAGAAGAGGGAATTAAGCTATTTTCCAAAGCACCCGAAGGCAGGACAAGAAGCAACAGGTGGAAACTAATCAAGGAGAGAAGCAACCTAGAACAGTGCTTCTCAACGTTTGTGTGACGGCGACCCCGTCACACAAACGTTCTGCGCATGCGTGGCACTGTGCACATGGGGGCAGGGCCCCCATGCGCAGCGTGCATGCGCGGCACTGCCCCCATGCACGACACGCATGCGCGACGCCCCCATGCGCAGCGCGCATGCGTGCACGGCGCGCCCCCATGCGCGGCTCATGTGCACGGCGCCGCGAAAAATGGCGGATCGCCACCTTTGGCGACCCCCCAAAAATGGTCGATCGACCACAAATGGGGTCGCGACCCATAGGTTGAGAACCGCTGACCTAGAACTAAGGAGAAACTTCCTGACAGTGAGAACAATTAATCAGTGGAACAGCTTGCCTCCAGAAGCAGTAAATGCTCCAACACTGGAAGTTTTTAAGAAGAGACTGGACAGCCATTTGTCCGAAATGGTGTAGGGTTTCCTGCCCGAGCAGGGGGTTGGACTAGATGACCTCCAAGGTCCCTTCCAACTTTACTACTATTATTATTATTATTATTATTAAATCTTTGATAACCTGCATTAGTCTATTTGCCAGAATTTTTTTAAAAATCTTATAATCAACATTTAATAATGAAATTCGCCTATAATTCTTAGGCTCTGTAAGATCCTGATCTTCCTTCGGAATCAATGATATAAAAGCTCTTTTCCAAGAAGGAGGAACTTGCATACCCAACAAAATACTGTTAAAGAGTTCCTTTAATGGCCCCATCATTTCTTCAGATAAAATCTTATAATACCTCGAAGTCAGTCCATCTGTTCCAGGAGACTTTCCAACCTTTAACTGCTTAATAGCTAAACCAATTTCCTCCACAGTAATTAAGCTATTCATCCCATTTTGTTGTTCCTCTGAGAGTTTAGGAAAATGTACTGATTGTAAATATTTATCTATGTCAAAACCCTTTATGTTATCACTTGACTATAATTTTGTATAAAAATCCAAAAAGCTTTTTCTAATCAAATCTTGCTGTACCTTTATACTTTACTTTCTCTATAATTCTAGCTTTCTGTTTCTTTCGTAACTGATAAGCCAACCACCTCCCAGGCTTATTCGCATTACAAAAAGTATTATGTCTCATATACGACAGATTGGTAGCCACCTGATCTGCCATCAACATGTTAAATTGTTCCTTAAGCATCTTTATGGATACCTTTAAATTATTATCAGTTGGGTTAAGAACCAACTCTTGTTCTTTTAGTTTAATCTCTTCTTCTATTTCTCTACGTCTTTGTAACCCTTTTTCCCTAAAAACTTTATTCAATTGAATCAAAATTCCCCTCATATATGCCTTACTGGCATCCCAAACCATAGACATCGATGTCCCCTTATTCATGTTTATAGCAAAAAAATCCTTTAAATGCTCTTTACACTTTTGTACAAACTCCTCCCGATTAAACAAGTTCTCACTCAGTCTCCAAGATCTTCTATTCCCATCTTCCAAATATAACTCCATCCACACAGGACTATGATCTGACAATGTTCTAGGAAAAATTTTCACCTTCCTCACTCTAGAGAGGAAGTCACTAGTAATCAGAAAAAAAATCAATCCTTGAAGATGACTGATGTCTATCAGAATAAAAAGTAAAGTCTCTATCACTTATGTTCCTTTCTCGCCAAATATCAATAAGCTCCAATTCTTCTTTCAAATCAAAAAAAGTCGTAGGTAGTTTAGTTTGAATAAAAGTTTTAGAAGAACTTCTTTTGTCTATAGTTGAGTCTAACACCCCATTCCAGTCACCCATCAAAATTACTGATTTATAATCCAACTGAGATGTCTTGCCATGCAGCAACTTATAAAATTGTTTCTGTTGTTGATTGGGAGCATATAGTCCAACAATAAGAACTTTTTGGCCTTGTAATAATAATTCCACAAAAAGATATCTTCCTTCAGAATCAGCCTCAATTAGTTTAGCTGAAAAAGTTTTCTTCACATAAATTACCACTCCCCCTTTTTTCCCTGGAGCTGGAGCAGTAAAATGTGAGCCCAGTCGGGAATTCATCAAAAATTTAGAATCCTTTAAAGTTATATGAGTCTCTTGCAAACATATCAAATCATTATTATGTTGTTTCAAGTAGTGAAAAACCTTTCTTCGTTTCTGTGGCACATTTAATCCATTAACATTCCAGGTCAGGAACCTGACCATCTTCACCGGCCTGGAGCCTCTGGAGCATGGCCTGCAGATCATCTGTCGAAGATCTTTTTGGTCTTGCCCCTCCCACAGGCTCTGTCGCAACCATACTTTCAACTTTATCACCACTCTTCTGCAACTGCTCTTTTTCTTTATGTTTATGGGCAGCTCGTGTCATCCTTTGCTCTTTTATGTCAAAATTCTGTACAGCTTGTTCCATAACCATCATTGATGAAGCTCCTGCCATAAGAGACTCTTCCTTTATCCTTATTTGTGGGGGTGATGACAATCTTGCTTTTAAAGTAGACTGATAAAAATCTCTTGCCTTAGAAACAGTAGTTAATCTGTGACGTATCCCTTCATAATTTACTATTATTCCTCTTGGAATCTCCCATCTGAACTGAATTTGACGATGTTTTAGCTCATCAGATAAAAAAGTAAAATCTTTTCTGGCTCTTAAAATTTTTGGAGGTATTTCTTTTAAAATTATCACATCTTGATCAGCAATTTGAAACTTTTGTTTGTAAAAAGCCTGTATAATTTCATTACGAATAGATCTTCTGGAAAAATAAATAACCACATCTATTGGTAAATTTCTCTGTCTGGCAACCCGTGAGTTAACTCTAAAAAATTTTTCTATCTCATTCTCAATTATTTCAGGCCTCCAGCCAATATTAGGAGCAATGTCTTTCACAATAAGCATCTTTAAGTCCTCCTGAGAGTTCTCTCTCAGGCCCCTGATACGCAATGCATATTCCATCTCTCTATATTGTGAAATGATTTGTTCATCCTGTGTAATTTCTATCTTGTTCTCTACCTCTTGCATCCTAGATTCCATTCTTGCTGCATTTTCAGTAATCTCTTCCATCTTGTCATCAATCCTCTCTATATGCAGGGCAAGGCCCTGAAAAGCAAAAAGTATATGGTCCCTTGCTTGTTCTTTTTCTCCAATAATTCTTCTGTATTAGCCCTCTCTGCAATTATAAGATCTTTTACTTCCTCCTTAATATCCAGGGCATGCTGTTTTAAAGCATCTTGTAAATCATTAAGAGAAATTGCAGGAGGAGGAGGAGAAGGTGGAGGTGATTTTGGTTTCTGAGAAGCAGGCTGAGGCATTGGAGAAGAAATAGGAACTTTAGGGGCGGGAGGCAGGCGTTTTGAAGCCATTTTCTTAAGTTCCAAGAAGAAAGATTCTTATTGAAAAAAAAAGGCACAGTTCTTTTAAATATTCTTTAAAAAAAAAACAAAGAAGGAAAAAGAGGAAAGAATAAAAGCCAAATTCTTACTTCTGTATTTAAAGAGTTAGTCTATATCCAAGTTTTACTTTGTAACGCAAATCAGGCAAGAAAGACGATCGCCATTTTACTTTTCACTTTCCCTTTCTTCTAAAGGGAAAGTGAACAAAAGAAGAAGAGGAAACTTGCTGAAGTTAAAGGCACCATCAAACTTGAGCACAGTCTCTCCTGGTCTGCTCCGTCTGCTTTCAAATACAAGCAGCTGAAAAAAGCAGATGTGGAAGCGGCAGCTTGCTTCATCCCAAAGCTTCGGGATGAAGGCTCCCTGGAATGCAGAGATTGCTCAGGCTCCGAGGGAGCTCTATCCTCCGATCCCCAAAATAACAGGGATCCAGGGGAGCTCTTACCTCTACCTGAGAGCTCTCCTCCTCCCTTTTTCCCAGGGAGGAGATTCAAGCCACGGGACAGCTGATTGTCAAAGTCCCGCGGCTTTTACACGGACCAGGAACGGGCGGCTTTGTAAAACGCCACCATTCGTCGTCGCTGGAACCACCGGAAGTCTACAAGATTCTGTTTTGTTTCTTGAGTAACATACATGTCCTACCAAGTTGGAAGTGAGAGCCCAATCACCATCTTTCCCACTTGTATAGGTTAAATTATTATTTTTAGACATTTCTAGTACCTTGGTATAATTTAACTCTTGTGCCTCCCATGGCCACCTTTCTCCCATGTTTGTTCCACCACACACAAAACAGTTAGACACACCTAAAATATGGGCAATGTCTTCTGCTAACTTAACAAAGGTATTGGTTACATGTCTAGGCCCTCCAGGAATATGTAGGTTCTCCATTTCCTCATAATATGACCAAAATAATGATTTTTGTTCTGGCCTTTTGGTTGCAGTTATAATTTTGACTTCTATTTCTGACATTGGATCATAGCCATTTGTATCTATTCCTACCCCAAATATCCATTTCTTACTTTTCCACCTATTTTGTTCCAGGAACCAACTGTCATTCTTGACTGTGAGAGTCACCAAATTACAGTTATCCGTTCCACAGGAATCTGCTTTTGTTTCATTCTTTTCAAACAAGATGTGGTCTATCTCTTTTGGATCTTGGGTATGCCACTTAATACATGACCACCACTTACATTTGACCACACATCCATCTGGTGGGCACAAGTACTTATATTTTGGGATAAAGCTGTGAATATTACCAATCCCTCTGCAACCATATGTTGGAGTCCAATAATTAGCTGCTTTGCAAACATCAAAGGTGACGGTAAAACTGGAGTGTGGATTGGATTTCCATTGGGAGATCCCTAAGAGTGCCTGGTCCTTATAGCTAGTTCTTGTTCTATGTGTTTTGATTTGTAAGGCCCAACGATCAGGATCAGACTTCGGGTTATAACACTGATATTGGACACCTTTTCTACAAACTTTATATGTAGTTCTATTGTATGTACAAGAGTCAGGAGAACTATCTTGGCACCCTTCTGGTTTAACTGTATGGTAAATCAAAGTCTTGGTTATCTGGTTTCCTTGTTTTGTAATTTTGATACAGTTTTGACAACCTTGGTTTCCCTGTGTTTCTGCTCTTTCTTGGTGTGTGCTACTCAATAATGCTTTATTAGAGGGTTTCTGCATTATGACCTCACGTGTAGCCATTGTACTGATTTGTGTAGGAATGTGTGTGCATATTAAATAATTAACAAATATTACAAGCTGTAGAATCCTCATATCTTCCACCGTGCATAGAGAGAGACAGCTTCCTGGGGTGTCTCAGCAAGGTTGTTCATCACACCGTGTCTTGGGAACCCGTTGCTGTATTTCTTGTAAATTTCAACACCAAAGGCTTGTCAGTCTTGTCCACCTTGTAGGTCACCGGATCTGCAAGTGCAGCTGCTTTCACTCTACTCCAATGGATCCAAGACTTTCCTTCCAAGGTTTTCACTGCCAAAGGAGAACACATGACAACAGTATACGGTCCTTTCCATCTTGGGCTCAAGGGATCTGATTTCCAATGCTTTACCCACACTCTATCTCCTGGCTTGAACCCATGTGTTTCTGTAACCACTGGAGGGGGTTGTTGTTCCATCATGTAATGGCGCAATTTTGAAATGGCCAAATTATGAAGCTGTAACTGATGTAACAATTTCTGTTGATCTACTCCCCCCTTATGGGCCAAGTCAGGCCAGCCTTGACTGTCAAGTTTAAACAGACAAGGAGGATGGCCAAACATGAGCTCATAAGGACTAAGTTGTAATTTAGTGCAGGGGGCCAGTCTGATTGCATACAAAACCATAGGCAAAACATCTGGCCAATGTAGATGAGTTTCCAAACAAAATTTGGTGTTGTTGTTGTTAATTGCGAAGTCGTGTCCGACCCATCGCGACCCCATGGACAATGTTCCTCCAGGTCTTCCTGTCCTCTACCATCTTCTGGAGTCCATTTAAGTTCATACCTACTGCTTCAGTGACTCCATCCAGCCATCTCATTCTCTGCCGTCCCCTTCTTCTATTGCCCTCAATCTTTCCCAGCATTAGGCCCTTCTCCAATGAGTCCTTCCTTCTCATTAGGTGGCCAAAGTATTTGAGTTTCAACTTCAGGATCTAGCCTTCTAAAGAGCAGTCAAGGTTGATCTCTTCTAGGACTGACCGGTTTGAACGCCTTGCAGTCCAAGGGACTCGCAGGAGTCTTCTCCAGCACCATAGTTCAAAGGCCTCAATTCTTTGGCGCTCAGCCTTTCTTATGGTCCAACTTTCACAGCCATACATTGCAACTGGGAAAACCATGGCCTGGACTATACGCACTTTTGTTGGCAGGGTGATGTCTCTGCTTTTTAGTATGCTGTCTAGATTTGCCATAGCTTTCCTCCCCAGGAGCAAGCGTCTTTTAATTTCTTGGCTGCAGTCCCCATCTGAGGTGATCTTGGAGCCCAGAAAAATAAAATCTGTCACTACCTCCATTTCATCCCCATCTATTTGCCAGGAATTAAGAGGGCCGAATGCCATGATTTTGGTTTTCTTAGTGTTGAGTTTCAAGCCAACTTTTGCACTCTCCTTCTTCACCCGCATCAAGAGGCTCTTTAGTTCCTCTTCGCTTTCTGCCATTAGCGTGGTATCATCTACATATCTTAGGTTGTTGATATTTCTCCCAGCACTCTTAATTCCAACTTTTGATTCATCTAGCCCTGCCTTTCTCATGATGTGCTCTGCATATAAGTTAAGTAGGTAGGGTGACAGTATACAGCCTTGCCGGACTCCTTTTCCAATTTTGAACCAATCAGTGGTTCCGTGTCCAGTTCTCACTGTTGCTTCTTGACCCGCATATAGGTTTCTCAAGAGACAAATAAGATGGTCTGGTATTCCCATCTCTTTAAGAACTTGCCACAATTTGTTGTGATCCACACAATCAAAGGCTTTAGCATAGTCAATGAAGCAGAAGTAGATGTTTTTCTGGAACTCCCTAGCTTTCTCCATGATCCAGCGTATGTTGGCAATTTGATCTCTAGTTCCTCTGCCTCTTCGAAATCCTGCCTGTACTTCTGGTAGTTCTCGATCCACATACTGCTGGAGTCTAGCTTGTAGGATTTTAAGCATAACTTTACTAGCATGTGAAATGAGTGCAATGGTGCGATAGTTTGAACATTCTTTGACATTGCCTTTCTTTGGAATTGGAATGTAAACTGACCTTTTCCAATCCTGTGGCCACTGTTGAGTTTTCCAAATTTTCTGGCAAATTGAGTGTAGCACTTTTACTGCATCGTCTTTTAAGATTTTGAATAGCTCAGCTGGAATACTGTCACCTCCACTAGCTTTGTTGTTGCTCAGATTTTCTAAGGCCCATTTCACTTCACATTCTAGGATGTCTGGTTCGAGGTCGTGACCATCTCATTGTGGTTATCTGGGATGTTAAGCTCATTCTTGTATAGTTCTTCTGTGTAGTTTTGCCATCTCTTCTTAATCTCTTCTGCCTCTGTTAGGTCTCTGCCATTTTGGTCCTTTATCATGCCCATCTTTGCATGAAATGTTCCCTTCATATCTCCAATTTTCTTGAAGAGATCTCTGGTCCTCCCTATTCTGTTGTTTTCTTCTATTTCTTTGCACTGTTCATTTAAGAAGGCATTCTTATCTCTTCTAGCTATTCTTTGGAATTCTGCATTCAATTGGGTGTATCTTTCTCTTTCTCCTTTGCCTTTCGCTTCCCTTCTTTCCTCAGCTATTTGCAAAGCTTCCTCAGACAGCCATTTTGCTTTCTTGCATTTCTTTTTCTTTGGGATGGTTTTAGTTGCTACCTCTTGTACAATGTTGCGAACTTCCATCCATAGTTCTTCAGGCACTCTGTCTATCAGATCTAATTCCTTAAATCTATTTGTCACCTCTACTGTATATTCATCAGGAATATGATTTAGTTCATACCTGAGTGGCCTAGTGCTTTTCCCTACTTTTTTCAATTTAAGCCTAAATTTTGCAACGAGAAGCTCATGATCTGAGCCACAGTCAGCTCCTGGTCTTGTTTTTACTGACTGTATAGAGCTTCTCCATCTTTGGCTGCAGAGCACATAGTCAATCTGATTTCTATGTTGACCGTCTGGTGATGTCCATGTGTAGAGCCGTCTCTTGGGTTGTTGGAAAAGAGTGTTTGTTATGACCATCGTATTCTCTTGACAAAATTCTATCAGCCTGTGCCCTGCTTCATTTTGTACTCCAAGGCCAAACTTGCCTGTTATTCCGGTTATCTTTTGGCTTCCTACCTTAGCATTCCAATCCCCCATGATGATAAGGACATCATTTTTTGGTGTTAATTCTATAAGGTGCTGTAGGGCTTCATAGAACCGGTCAATTTCATCCTCTTCAGCACCAGTGGTTGGGGCATAGATTTGGACTACTGTGATATTGAATGGTTTGCCTTGGATTCGAATTGAGATCATTCTGTCATTTTGGGGATTGTATCCCAGTATTGCTTTTCCTATTCTTTTATTGACTATGAAGGCTACTCCATTTCTTCTGAGGGATTCTTGCCCACAGTAGTATACCTGATGGTCATCTGAGTTAAATTCACCCATTCCTGTCCATTTTAGTTCGCTGATTCCTAAGATGTCGATGTTCAGTCTTGTCATCTCTTTTTTGACTACGTCTAGCTTGCCTTGATTCATGGATCTTACATTCCAGGTTCCTATGGAGAAAAAATCTTTACAGCATCGGACTTTCCTTTCACCACCAGATATATCCACAGCTGAGCGTCCTTTCGGCTTTGGCCCAGTCGCTTCATTCTTTCTGGCGCTACTAGTACTAGCCCTCTGCTCTTCCCCAGTAGCATATTGGACACCTTCCGACCTGAGGGGCTCATCTTCCAGCGTCATATCTTTTTGCCTTTTAGTACTGTCCATGGGGTTTTCATGGCAAAGATACTGGAGTGGTTTGCCATTTCCTTCTCCAGTGGATCACATTTTGTCAGAACTCTCTGCTATGACCTGTCCGTCTTGGGTGGTCCTGTACGGCATAGCTTATAGCTTCATTGAGTTACACAAGCCCCTTCGCCACGACAAGGCAGTAATCCATAAAGGGGAAAATTTGGTAATAATTGTTTTATGAGACCTTTCCACTCTACCAGCCGATTGAGGGTGGAAAGCACAATGAAATCTCCACTTAATTCCTAATGCTTGGGCTAAAGCCTGATTGATTTGGTGTACAAATTCAGGGCCATTATCTGATGAAATCCTAGAAGGGCAACCAAATCTAGGAATAATTTCTTTAAGAAATATTCTGGCAACCTGTATAGCTTTCTTATTTACAGTTGGAAATGCTTCAATCCATCCTGAATAGATATCAATTATTACTAACAATGCTACATATTTCTTACTTCTAGGCATGTCAGTAAAATCAACAACAACATAGTCCATGGGAAAATAAATGATTGGTTGTCTGCCAGGTGGTATTACTGGTCCTTGGCGTGCATTGGTTTGGCCACAAATGGTACATTGAGAACAAACATCTGCTGTTAGCGAAGAAGCAAATGGGATATAAAAAAATTGTTCAAGTTGCTGTAATAATGCAGTTTTTCCCAAATGATGTTGCTTGTGTGCCTGAAAAATAAGTGGGCGAGCAAGTGCCAAAGGAACAGCAATGCCTCCATCAGGTAAGGTGTACCAGCCTTTAACTAGTTTGGCTTGTACATCTTGTTGTAATTTTTGAGTTTCCTCCCTCGTACATGTAGGATCAAGTTGTTCTAGTAAGTGTCTAGATACATGAACCTTGTGACATCTGATTGGAGAGGTGGACCTTCCAATGCAGCTCTTTTGGCTTCTTTGTCTGCCTTCCTATTGCCCTGGATAATGAGGCTTGAGTCTTTTTGATGTCCAGGACAATGGATGATTGCAACTTTGGATGGCAATTGTGCTGCCTTGATAAGTCTTTTAATCAAAGTTGCATATTGGATAACCTTGCCTGTGGAATCCAAATATCCTCTCTCTTTGTAGATGGCCGCATGTGCGTGTATTGTCAAAAATGCATATTTACTATCTGTATATACATTTAAAATCCTTCCTGTTGCTATTTCTAATGCATGGGTTAAGGCATACAATTCTGCAAACTGTGCACTGGCTTGACTAGGCAACTGTGCTGACTCAACAGTAGATGTTTGAAAAACTATTGTGTAACCAGAGTATCTACATCCTCTATCCATAAAGCAAGATCCATCAGTAAACCACTGAAAGTCTGGATTATGCAAGGGTTGGTCTGCAAGAATATTGTAGTTCTATTGTTTGCATGCAGTCATGAACAGGCATAGTTGAATCAGGGATTGGCATTAGAGTTGCTGGGTTTAGAGTTGAGCATTGTTGCAGTGTAACTTGTGGATTTTCTAATAAAAGAGCCTGTATCTTATGTACCCTTTGATTACTGAATCATAAATGTCCTTTATTGTCAATGATTGTCTGCAAGGCATGACTAGTATAAACAGTCACTGGAGCTGAAAAGGTTAACTTGTTTGCCTCCTGCAGTAATAGCATAACTGCTGCTAAAATTTTTAAACATTGGAGCCAGCCTTGTGAAGAAATGTCCAGGTGTTTTGACAGATAAGCGACAGGGCGGTTCCAACTTCCCTGCTTTTGGGTAAGGACTCCTAAAGCTACATTTTGTCTTACATCCACATAAAGTGAAAATGGCTTAGATATATCAGGTAGTCCTAGGGCGGGGGCTGTGGTGAGAGCCTGTTGCAATTGTCTCATTGCTTGGGTTTGTTCCTCTTCTCATAAAAGAGGTTATTTTTCTGGTCCCCTTAAAACTTGCTACAAAGATTTAGCTGTGAGAGCGAAGTTAGGAATCCAAATTCTACAGAAGCCTGTAATTCCCAAAAAGGCTCTAACTTCCTGTTTTGTTTGTGGGATGGCAATCTGTAACACAGCCTGCTTTCTCTGGGGGCACAAAGTTCTTTGTCCTTGTGAAAGTTCATAGCCTAAATACATTACAGTCTCTTGAACTAATTGTGCTTTCCTTTTGGATGCTCTATAGCCACAGTATTGTAACAATTGGAGCAGTCTGGATGTGTTTTCAAAGCAATCCTCCCTGCTTTGGCCAGTTACTAAGACATCATCCACATATTGAAGGCAACAATCCTATTGTCTGACTAACTTCAAATAACCAAGACCTTGGGCTAGAGCTTGACTAAAGCATGTTGGTGAATTTTTAAATCCTTGTGGTAGCCTGGTCCAGGTGTGTTGAGTTTTAACCTGTGTTTTTGGATTAGCCCATTCAAATGCAAAGATTGGCTGAACAGCACTCACAGATTTGGACCCACATGAAGGATCATGGGCATGAATAGTGCACAGCCCATATCTAGGGACACTACTAAGGGAGGCGTTGTTTACTCAAACATATCTCAGGACTAGACTTGTAGATGGAGAGAAAAGGAAAATGGAAAAGGGCTAACTACCAATTTCTGGTTAGCAGCAGCAGCTACTGGATATTTCCTTTTGTATAAGTTGTGGATTTCCTCAAAAAGGCTTCTGGGTGGTAGTTTTGTATATTGATTATATAATTCCCATATTGATTATATAATTCCCACATGTGGAGTTTCACGTCTTTTACCTTGGCTTCCTCCAGATTTTGAGGCCCAGAATTCCTCAGCCAGCATAGAAAAGGTCCTCAAGATCTAACTGTCATGGGCCTTGCAATTATGGTTGCATGTTGCAACAGCTGTTAAGTGAGATTTCTTTCCTAAACTACCCTATCTCTGATGCAGCCATTAATTGAATGTGTCAGTCACTAAGTGGATCACTGGCTACCTCGGGGTTGGGGGAAGCTATTGGAGGCTTAGTGCAGGCCCAGGTTTGCCTGTTGTAGGCATCTCTAGGCCTCCCCCACCCTCTGCTCTGTTTCCCAACCCTTGTGCCGCCCAGTTCTTTCCCACCTAGGGTCTCCACAGGCTTTTTCTCCCTCCCACTGGGTCCCTGCACACCTCACACCCTCCTCTTTCTAAGATTTCGGATTCTCACATTGGGGAAGGAGGGGAGGGCGTGCATCCCTGGCCCTTGGGACTGTGTCCTGGAAGCAGCCGTTATTTTCAGTGGGCCCTGGCAGCCGTCCCATGCGGTGGACTTGTGGAAGCGGCTGCCATTTGGCAATACTGTCACGCAGAAGAGAGACAAACCTCTCTGTTTTGCTACCTAACATGAGAAAAAAAAATGTACAGTTGAAAAGTTTTTATTGTTGATAAGGGAAACAATGGGTATTTTTAGGTAGGAAAAACGAAAAGAACAGGAAGGTGTAATATCTGGCTCAACAGAGGAATCTAGGTGTCCTAGTGGACAAGTAGGAGCAGGGAATCTGCTGCAGCTGTCCCCCCAAAAGTCAATGTAGCGGTAAGTTGTATCAACAGAGAGATAGTGTCAAGAAAACAAGAAGTGATAGTACCAATTTACACCACGCTGGTGAGTCCACACCTAGAATACTGCGCCCAGTTCTGGTCCCATAATTCAATACATGATGAGGCCCTGGAAAATGTGCAGAGAAGAAAGATCATAAATGGTCTGGACGCTAAATGACAATCGGTTGAGAGAGCTAGGTATGTCTAGGCTATGGAAGAGAAGGATTGGGGGAGGGATGATGGCTGTCTTCCACTACTTGAGGGGCTGTCATGAAGAGGAGATCAACTTATTCTCTAGGGCAACAGAAGGCAGAACAAGAGGTTGATGGGTGGAAGTTTGTCAAAGGAAGATCCAATCTAGAAGTAAGAAGAATTTTCTGTCAGTGAGTGCAATTGATCAATGGAATAGCTGGCCTCCTGGCATTGTGGATGCTACATCACTGGAGGTTTTCAAGAATAGACCGGACAGTCATTTGACGGGTTATATAAGGTTCCTGCCTTGAGCAGCGGGTTGGACTAGACCACTGAGGTTCTTTCAACCTTATGATGCTATGATTCTAGATTTAGAAGCAGATTAGAAAATTGGTACAGAGCAGGAACATGAAATTGCTTCTGGTAAGGGGCTTTTTAAACGAAAAAATATTAGGCAAATTAAGATAGAATACAAACTCGAAAGAAAAAAGACAAAAATTGCAACAACAAGGATGGGCAAAACATTAAAAAAAGGGAAATGTGCATTAAGGAAGACAAAAGACAAAAACAGATTTATATATAGTAAATTAGTTGAATGTTGATAAACATAGTGTAACAATATTAGTTTCCTACCCTTGCAAAGCAGGCCCAAAATTTATGAACTTCTACCTCTAGTTGGAATCAATTTGACCTTAATCTACTGTGTGTAAAGGCAAAGTGCTGAACAGATGAACCAACAGTAAAGTTAAACATCAAAGCCCTCTCTTAACCATCTATTGTATTTAACTACAATGGCTTGTTATTTTACGGTAAGTCACTCCAATCATTGTCTCTGTGCATCGAGTCTGTTTAAACAGAGGTGTACATATAGTAAATCAGTTGAACATTGATAAACATATTGTAACAATATTAGTTTCCTACCCTTGCAAAGTAGGCTTAAAACCTGTGAATTTCTACCTCTAGTTAGAATCAATTTGTAAGGAACCACCTCACTTTACATCTTAAGAAGACAGAACTCTTGGAATGTCTCTTCCAACAAGAATTTTTATTAAGAGAAACTGATTGCAGGCATGCTAGACAGGATCTGGGGAATCCTCTCCCACCATTTAATGTTTTAAAGGGTTCCCAAGCAACCCCCACCCCACAGTTCTTCCAGGCGATTCAATACGTCAGTCTGCTCCGTCGGCACGATCACTCATCCTCTCTTTTCCAAGATCCCAGGCGTTGCATCCCCCCCCCTTTTCCCTTGCTGCCAGCAAAGGGGAGAACTTCAGAGAGAGTAGGATGAAAGGCGATGGCCGCATTGTTATGGTTAGTCCTTTCAAAGAGAATCAACAACCGGTCACTTTGTAGTTAATGAAAGAAGTGGGAGTCATAAAACCCCCATGCTTACCCTCCTCCCCTTCCGTAGTATGACAGAATCCAGGACAGAATAAGAATTGATTTTTTTTTCAGAGTAGGTAGATAGAAATGAAATATAATTGGATTCTGACACAATTTGTCCTTTATCTATCTACTGTGTGTAAGGCAAAGTGTTGAACAGATGAACCAACAGTAAAGTTAAACATCAAAGCCCTCTCTTAACCATCTATTGTATTTAACTACAAAGGCTTGTTATTTACAGTAAGTCACCACAATCATTGTCTCTGATCTGTCCAGGATCAAATATACTCGTTTGATTCTTAATAATAAAGCTTTTCCTTAAGATTTTGATTGAGGACTTTCCCAACAATTGTGTCTTATTCCCCAAAATCATAAACCTCTGTTGTCAATCCATTTTACCAAAAAACTTCAGTTTAAATTGTTTTCCAGTTAAATAAAATAAGTCCGTTCCCCAATCTTCTTAAGAAAGTCCAGTTTTATCATGCATCGAGTCTGTTTAACTCCAAATCTTTGGAATCCACATCCCCTTCAGCCTTCTCCAACCAGCCCTCAGTTTCCATCCATGGTCAGGCGCCTTCTGAGAAGTGGCTGTGCTCCCAGTCACAGCTTCTTGGGAAGAGCTCAGCTCACAAAGTCACCTGCGTCCATTTGGGCAGAGCCATCCATTCGTGCGCTCGTAGGATCATATGAAAAAGAGTTCCATGGTTTTTACATATCAGGACATGGTAAAGTCATCTGGTCCTTAGCAGTTCTTAAAAATAGATAAATAAACCTCAGAGGAAAAACAAAACGTGACCTATTATACCATGTCATCATTTTCATTTAAAAGAAACTCAAATTTTCTTTAAGGTTTTCCAAGGAATGCCTACAAGTAAAGAGAGAAACCATATTTGGAGTAATGAACTGATATTTAAAGTCTGCAGATGAATGATCCTGAATTTAGAAGAAACCAAAGAATTGTACATTTGTTCATTTCACTAACACAATTCAGAGGACTGGTTACAATTATTTTCTAGTGGATCACATTGTAGGTAGGCTGTCTGGGGGGGGGGGACATTTATGCCATAAACTACAGCACGCTACACAGGAAGTTCTTTGTATGCCATCTTTAATTCCGGAATGAAAGGGGAATCAATAAAATATACCTTGCGCTTCTTTTATTACAGATTCCAATCGCCCCTTCTTTCTTAGCCCCCATTTTCGAGGCTCTGCTGCATATTTTTCTCTCTGTGACCTAATGGAGACTTCTGTGCAAGCAAATTTACAGAAGTACATGGCATTTGGCATTTAGCAGATATAGGTTGTCCTCCTTCAGGAATGAAGCTGGTATGCTGGGTGTTCTTGGATGCAGCCCTGGCCAGCAGGAGGGAAGTTGGCTCCCCTGGAGCATCTGGCCTGATGTTGCTGCTATGTCCTAAAACCTTGGGAGCCACATTAAATAAGTCATAAAGATTTCGAGTATAGAGAGCTTCTGATCTCCCCTGAGAGTCACCCCTAGGAAAGCTGATTGTATAATTGTATAAAACCGTCATGAACATTTGGAGCTCAGCACATCGCTAATCTTCTAATGTAACTAATCTAACTAGCATCACATTTCACTAGGCTCTGTTGCAAAGGTTAGTTGCTAGAAGTCAGAAACTACTTGATAGCTTTTAATTGGGGGGGGGGAACCGTGCAAATGCCATAGGCCACCACATATGGTAATACAGGCCAGGGGTTTGCTTACAGTTCTTAATCAGTTTTTTATCAGAAGTCAACAATATGTGATCAAACATTGTTCTTTAAAAAACCATATATTTTCGCATCTTTATCATAGCTTGATTGCATTTGCAACTGAGGCCACCATGATAATTCAGTACCCTGGTCTACAAGCTCTTGTTTAGATTTTTATTTCCCATCAATATCCAAAGTATCTTTATATGTACATTTTTTTCATATTTCACTTGATTTGGGTGAATAAACGCTTCCATCGTTGAAAGCAATCCTGGGATTTTTAAGTAGATTTTATCTTTTATCTTTTCACACACAAGAATTAATGTATTTCTTATATAATGATTTTGAAAGTATGAATCTTATTCTTCTCATTCCATAGAAATGCATGCCATCCAAGTTATGGATCATGTCCTTCTAGATATAACAGTCTTTTATATCTGAAAGTTATCCATTCTTTTAGCTATATTAAGACGCATGCTTGATAATGTAAGACCCAGTCTGGTAATCCATATCCTCCATTTTCTTTGGATTCTTGTAGTATTTTCAGTTGAATGCTGGCTTTCCTTCCTTGCCAAATAAATTTCAAAATCAAAGTATTTAAATAATCAAAAAAAAATTCTCTATTTTTATAGGTGCTGTTTGGAACAAAAAGAGCAGTTTTGGTAAACTCTTTATTTTCACAGTAGCTATTCTTCCTAACACTGATAGTTGTAAGTTTTTCCATTTTTCTATATCTAATTTTATTTGATTAAGTAACGTTATGTAGTTATCTTTTATCACTGCACATCTTGCTGTTCGGTATATTCCCAAATATTTAACTTTGCTAACTATTTGAAAATCCATTTTTTCTGACAATTGTTCTCATTGCTTAGACGTAAGCTTTTTAACTATAATTTTTGTTTTTTCTCTATATCTTCAATTCTGCTATTTCTCCAAATAACTCAATCCTTTTCAATAGTTTAGGGCAGACATGTCAAACTCGCGACATCACGTGATGTTCCGTGACATTTTGGGATTGTTTTGCCATTGCCGGCAATGGGGCGGGCATGGCTTCCGGGTGATAACCCTAGTTTAGTGGTTGTCTCCAGTGTTTCTTCTGTGATAAATACCAAGTCATCTGCAAATGCTTGTAATTGATAGCTTTCGTCTTTTATCTCCATTCCTTTAATTTCTGGGTCTTGTCTGATGTTCCTATTCAAAACTTCCAATGTCAATATAAATAGCAATGGGGATAACGGATATCCTTCTCTTGTGCCTTTCTTTATGTTAAAATTCCCTGTATAGTCCCCATTTACAATTACTTTTGCTCTTTGCTTATGATATATTTTCTGAATTAATGTATCTTGAAAGCATTTATAGAACTCGGTCCATCCAGTCCTGCAGTTTTATATTTTTTTTGTCTTTTTATACTTTCTGTCAATTCCATCATTGTTATTTTTTTGTTTAGCATATTTTTAATGTTTTCTAGAATTTTTTGTACATTGGCTTTTTCCATATATTGTGTTGTTTTTTTTCCAGAGAGATTTTTTTTTCTATATCATATAGTTTTTCATAATATTCTTTAACTATTTTTATTGCCTCTTTTTTGGAGTTGCACATCTCCCTTCACATCTTGCAATTTGTTTATCAACTTTTTCTCTCTCTCTTTTTTCAATTTGTAAGCCAGCCATCTTTCCGGTTTATTTGCATTTTCGAAAAAAATTGTTTTGCTTTTCTGATTTGTTGAGCCAACTCTTCTGACTTTATTAGGTTTAGTTTATGTTTAATTATCTCCATTTGTCTTTTAAGAGGTTTTTTGTGGATCTTTTTGAAGTTCTAGCTCCAATTTTTTAAACTTTTCCCTTAACATTGTACACTGTTGCTTTTTCTCTTTATTCTTTTCAGCCGTATAAGTTATAGCTAATCCTCTGAAGTAAGCTTTGGCTGTATCCCGTATGTACTGGAGTGAAGTGTCTTCTTTTTTATTTTCTTTGAGAAATAATCCCATTTCCTTTACTGCTATTTCTGAAATTCTTTCTCTTTTAATAAAAGTTGATTCCATGTCCACCTTGATTTCTTCTTTACTCTTGTCCAACTCAGCTTTATCGGATTATGGTCAGCCCAAATATTGGATTCTATCTCAACCTCATGTATATTAGTTTCCCCCCCCCCAATATTTTATTAAGTTTTATCGGGATAGGGGAAAACAAGGATTGTTATGGGTAGTGGGATTCGGGATAGGGTTCAGGGAAGAGTTTAGGGTGGGAATGGGTACAACAATGGGATTATCCCCAATAACATTCCACGCTTTAGCAAGCAAACTATCGTCTGGGTACAAGTATTCAACAGGGTTAATATAATAATAAGTAACTGTGGTCAACAAAAATAGCAGCAAAGATTATAAGACATATCAATTAATCAAAAAAGAAAATCAATCATCTTAATAAGTTTCAGTTTTCATTAACTCATTTTGCTAACCATTCATAAAAGTTTTCCCATGTTTTAAAATAGACTGAGTCTTCTTTCTCTTTAATCTCTAGCGTTAATCTGTCCATTTCTGCACATTCTAGCATTTTCCTAATTATCATCTCATCACATGGTATATCTTCGTTTTTCCAGTATTGGGCAAATGCTATTCTCACAGCTGTCAATATATGTAATATTAAATAGTTGTTCTCTTTCCCATAATTAGATCCTAGTATTCCTAACAGAAACAATTCTATCTGTATTTTAGTCATCTTTTCCAGCCATGCATGAATCTTAAACCAATATTTCTTTGCACTGGGGCATACCCACCAGATATGATAATAAGTGCCTGGCTTTTGTTTACATTTCCAACAGTTATTTGACGTATTTTTAAACATTTTCGCTAATCTTACTGCTATCATATGCCATCTATAAAACATACAAGTTTTCTTTATATGAGACTGCTTTAGTTAATTTAATATTTCTATCCCATAATTTTTGCCAGACTTCCAAGTCTATAAAATATCCAAAGTTTTTTACCCAAACTATCAGTTTCTTTTGTTCTTCTCCCCTCTTCCATTTTAGCAGAAATCTATAAAGTTTCTTAATCAAGTTTTCATCTGTTTTCAAGAGTATTTGATCAAATTCTATCGGTTCTTTATAAAATCCCACTGTCTTTAAATCTTTCTCATATCTTGTTTTAATTTGTAAGTAAGGCCACAAATCTTTATAGGTGATGAGTTTATCATAATTAATTAAATTTGAGTAAGCAAAAGCTTCCATTGTTGAAAGTCACTCTGGTATTTTAATGTGGTATGGGAAAAATAAAATACATAGATATTTTCAACACTATGCTATAAGGAATATACTCCTTTTAGAATGGGAGAGAATAAATAAAAAAAATTACATTAAAATACCAGATGTATATTAGTTCTTAATTTAGTGGGCCCCTTTCATGGATTACTGCCTTGTTGTGGTGAAGGGGCTTGCTCAATTCAATGAAGCTATGAGCTATGCCGTGTAGGGCCACCCAAGACGGACAAGTCATAGCAGAGAGTTCTGACAAAATGTGATCCACTGGGGAAGGAAATGGAAACCTACTCCAGTATCTTTGCCATGAAAATCCCATGGACAGTACCAAAAGGCAAAAAGATATGACGCTGGAAGATGAGCCCCTCAGGTCGGAAAATGTCCAATATGCTACTGGGGAAGACCAGAGGGCTAGTACTAGTAGCGCCAGAAAAAGTGAAGCGACTGGGCCAAAGCCTAAAGGACGCTGAGCTGTGGATGCATCTGGTGGTGAAAGGAAAGTCTGATGCTCTAAAGATCTTTTCTCCACAGGAAGCTGGAATGTAAGATCCATGAATCAAGGCAAACTGGATGTGGTCAAACAAGAGATGACAAAACTGAAGTTCGACATCTTAGGAATCGGCGAACAACCACAGGCGTAGGAAGCGGCTAGGGGGTGGAGAAGAGGGCGAGGCGGCAGCGATGCCCACATGTGCGTCAGAGGCCGGCAGGGCCGGGAGGGGAGAAGTGTTGCCTTCTGAGCGGGAGCTGGTGCTCTGACCGCATCCCTCTCGCGTACGATGGGCTGCGTGGCGTGGAAAGTGGCTCCCGGGACCCCACTGCTGCGATGGCACTCAGGAGGCTGGAGGGGCGGGCAGGACCCAGGGGGTGGCTGGGAGAGGGCAAGAGGTGCCGGGATGAGGATGGGGGGCTCCAGGTTGGCGGGTGTGAGAGGGCAGCCGTTGGCTCCGAGGCGTGGATCCTCCACGCAGCTTCCGAGGCCCTAGATGTGCCACCGCTTGGCTCTCCACCAGGCTCTCCGCCAAAGCCTCCCCCCCTTCCCGGGCAATTGTGCAGAGGTGCTTGTGCATCCTTGGCAGCGCCTCCCCCCTTCAATCTTCCTTCCATCTCCAACTCCATCCCTTCCCCTTCAATCTCCCTCTCCTTCCTTCCTTCCTTCTTTCTTTCCTTCCTTCTCCATCTTCTTCCTTTCCCTTTCAATCTTCCTTCCTTCTCCATCTCCCTCCTTTCCCCTTCAATCTTCCTTCCTTTCTTCCATCTCCATCTCTATTCCTTGGCGGGTGTGAGAGAGTGGCCAGTGGCTCCAAGGTGCGCAGATCCTCTGCGCAGCTTCCAAGGCCCCGGATGTGCCGCCGCTTGGCTCTCCACCAAGCTCTCCACCAGAACCTCCCCCCCTCCCTGGGCAATTGTGCAGAGTTGCTTGTGCGTCCTTAGCAGTGCCTCCCTCCTTCAATCTCTCTCTCCCTTCCTTCCCCCTTCAATCTCCTTCCTTGTCTATCTCCTTCCTTTCCCCTTCAATCTTCCTTCATTCCATCTCCATCCCTTCCCCTTCAATCTCTCTCTCCTTCCTTCCTTTCCCCTTCAATCTCCTTCCTTTCCCCTTCAGTCTTCCTTCCTTCCTTCTTTCCTTTCCTTCCATCTCCATCCCTTCCCCTTCAATCTCTTCTTCCTTCTTTCCTTCCTTCCTTCCCCCTTCAATCTCCTTCCTTCTCCATCTCCTTCCTTTCCTCTTCAATCTTCCTTCCTTCTTTCCTTCCTTCCTTCTTTCCTTCCTTCCTTCCTTCCTTCTTTCCTTCCTTCCTTCCATCTCCATCTCCATCCCCTTCAATCTCTTTCTTCTTCCTTTCCCCTTCAATCTCCTTCCTTCTCCATCTCCTTCCTTTCCCCTTCAATCTTCCTTCCTTCTTTCCTTCCTTCCTTCCATCTCCATCTCCATCTCCATCCCCTTCAATCTCTTTCTTCTCCATCTCCTTCCTTTCCCCTTCAATCTTCCTTCCTTCCTCCCTCCCTTCCTTCCTTCCTTCCTTCCTTCCTTCCTTCCTTCCTTCCTTCCTTCTTTCCTTCCTTCCTTCCTTCCATCTCCATCTCCATCTCCATCCCCTTCAATCTCTTTCTTCTCCAACTCCTTCCTTTCCTCTTCAATCTTCCTTCCTTCCTTCCTTCCCCTTCCCTCCCTCCCAACATTTTTGAGCAAGGAAGAGTAAGCTTCTCCAGCAAGCATTGCTATATTGTTTTTGTGATTAATCACTATGCTTTTATTATGTTCAATTTGTAACAATGAAAATACACCCTGCATATCAGATATTTACATTACAGTTCATAACAGTAGCAAAATTACAGTTATGAAGTAGCAACGAAAATAATTTTATGGTTGGGTGTCACCACAACATGAGGAACTGTATTAAAGGGTCGCGGCATTAGGAAGGTTGAGAACCACTGCTCTATACAGTCAGTAAAAACAACACCAGGAGCTGACTGTGGTTCAGATTGTGAGCTTCCCGTTGCAAAATTTAGGCTTAAATTGAAGAAAGTAGGGAAAAACACTAGGCCACTCAGGTATGAACTAAATCATATCCCTGATGAATATACAGTAAAATATACAGTACAGTAGAGGTGACAAATAGATTTAAGGAATTAGATCTGATAGACAGAGAAGAACTATGGACGGAGGTTCGCAACATTGTACAAGAGGTAGCAACTAAAACCATCCCAAAGAAAAAGAAATGCAAGAAAGCAAAATGGCTATCTGAGGAAGCTTTACAAATAGCTGAGGAAAGAAAGGAAGTGAAAGCCAAGGGAGAAAGAGAAAGATACACCCAATTGAATGCAGAATTCCAGAGAATAGCTAGAAGAGATAAGACTGCCCTCTTAAATGAACAGTGCAAAAAAAAAATAGAAGAGAACAATAGAATAGGGAGAACCAGAGATCTCTTCAAGAAAATTGGAGATATGAAGGGAACGTTTGATGCAAAGATGGGCATGATAAAGGACCAAAATGGCAGGGACCTTACAGAGGCAGAAGAGATTAAGAAGAGGTGGCAAAATTACACAGAAGAACTATAGAAGAACAAGCTTAGCGTCCCTGATAATCACGATGGGATGGTCACTGACCTCGAGCCAGACATCCTAGAACAGTGGTGGCGAACCTATGGCACGCGTGCCAGAGGCAGCACTCAGAGCCTTGTCTGTGGGCACGTGTTCCATGCCCTGGAGATGGCAACTATCCCTCTTCAACTAGCCGCCGGCTAACTCACCGAAGTCCCATATGGCTGGATGCATCCCGGCACCCATGTGCTCGCTGGGCTCTGTGTGCAGGGGCTGATGGTGTCAGGCAGCAGCACCCCGGCCCCTGCCTCATCTTGCCCTGTGATAATGGCACCCCCACCCTGCCTCGCCTCACCCCGCAGGACGAGCCTCCTGCTCACCGTCCCATCTGCCAGGACCCCCTGGATCTCCCCCAACCCTGCCCGGCCTCCACAGGCATCCCTCCCTATGAGCAACATTGAGGTGATCACACCCACCTTGGCCACCCAGTCTGCCATGACCACTACAGCCACGCCCATCCAGTAGGCCACGCCAACCTGGCACCCAGCAATAAATAAGTGGGTTTTGGGTTGTACTTTGGGCACTTGGTCTCTAAAAGGTTCTCCATCACTGTCCTAGAATTCTCACTGTTTTCTTGCCTATCTTAACTTGTCTTTCTACACTGTTTTTTATGGCACTATTTTTGATAGGTTGCTCTGTTTTTTCCTTTTGTGTAAAGACAGATGCAAAAAACGAGTTAAATAGTTCTGCTTTCTCCCTATTGCTTGTCACCTTCTTGCCACTTTCACCCACTAATAGACCAATCATTGCCTTCACTTTTTTCTTGTTTTTTATATGTTGAAAGAAGCTTTTTTTGTTATTTTTGACTTTGATTACAAGCCTTAGTTCATTATGACCCTTAGCTTTCCTCACTTCATCTTTGCAGGCTCGGGCTATTTGTTGATATTCTGACTTAGTTATGTGCCTCTCTTTCCACTTTCTATACTTGTCCTTTTTTTCTTTCAATTTAATCTCTTTCTTCCTTGTTCTTCCTTTTTTTCCTATTTTACTACTTTTGTAATCTAATTTTTCATTCACAATTGCGTTAAAGCCTCCTACTAAACAAATATTTTGATATTCCATTTCCAATATTTTCCTGTGTAGGTTTTGATAAAATATTTCTTGTTTATTGTTTGGTGCATATATTGCTATTATCAACATCTTTTTTTGATTTATCGTCATTTCCTCCATTAAAATTCTTCCCACTTCCTTCAAGGTCCCTTCCAACTCTGTTATTCTGTTATCCATCAATTAAAGCCGCCACATCTCTAAAATTAGATCAAAAGCTTTGATTGTAAACTATTTTTGGGAAATTTTTCCAGTCTTGAAAGACAGATTTTTTCCATATATACTTTTGTAGGAGTGTGTATCTGTATTTCTCTCTTAATGAATATATCTGGAATTATATAATCTATCCCCATCACTTCCAGATGTATTTGATGATAACCCTTTGTATTGCTAAGGATTTATGATTGACCGAAGTCAACAAGAAAGTTTACCCAAATCAACACCTGAATTTGATTGAATGGATATTTGAACATGGATGTATTCCATGTATCAGATGAATCATAAACAATGTAAAAGACTATTCTATCATTGTGGCATGTTTGCTTTTTCATTGTAATGTATACTTTTTTTCTTTTTTCACACCTCTCACCATTTTATAAATATTAAAGTTACACTTTTTTTTAAATCTTATAGAAAAGAGGATGGGAAGAAGAGCCCTCTGGACAGCTAAGAATAACAAGCAACATTGAAAAGGAAAGCAAACTGAGCCAGAAATCAAAATATTTTCCATTTCCTTCAGAAACCACACAATTCTCCCTCTCCTCCAGCCACTCTAAGAAAAAAAGAGAAAAACAAAAAAGATTTCAAACTGGAATAAGTAGATTTTTCAGAACTCAAGGATACATTACATGAAAAGTGAAGGGAGTATTTTTCATTCAGTAAAAGAAGGAAATATCTGGAAATCAGTTGGATGGAAAAGTGAGTAGGAAAGTCACATAGAGCAGAGAGCCATGCAGGCCTCGCCCTGTGAGGAAGAAAACGGATTTAATGAAAGCATCACTGAACAAGGGATAGTCCATATTTTTAACCTCTTCAAGAATATCACCTGTGGAAAAGCTCTGTACTTGTGTCTATTGTTGCAAAAGCACAGATTGCAAATCAACTAATTATGCACAAGAGGAACCACAGAGCAGAAAAGCCATACAAACCATCTGATTCTGGCAAAAGCTTTAGTCAGAACAGCTCCCTTGTGGTTCATGGAAGGATCCACACAAGAGAAAAGCCATAAAAGCATTCCTAGTGCAGTAAATGCTTTAGTGAGCATGGCAACGTGGTGATACATCAGAGGATTCCCAGCAGGGAGAAAACCTATGACTGTATTGATTGTGTGAAAGTTTCATTAAAAATTCCCATAATACTCACACAGGAGAGAAACCCTTTGAATGTCCTGATTGTGGGAAATGTTACAGCCAAAATTCCAATCTGGTGAAACACCAGGGGGGACTCACACAAGAGAAAAACCCTGTGAATGTCTTGATTGTGAGAAATGTTACACCCACAATTCCAATCTCATGACACACCAGGGGACTCTCACAGGAGAGAAACCCTTTGAATGTCCTGATTGTGGGAAAGGTTTCAGTCGCTATTCCAACCTGGTGAGACATCAGAGTACTCACACAGGAGAGAAACCGTTTGAATGTCCTGATTGTGGGAAAAGTTTCAGCCAGAAATCCAGCCTGGTGAAACACCAGAGGACTCGCACAGGAGAGAAACCCTTTGAATGTCCTGATTGTGGGAAACGTTTCAGTCAGAAATCCAGCCTGGTGAAACACCAGAGGACTCGCACAGGAGAGAAACCCTTTGAATGTCCGATCTGTGGGAAAAGTTTTAGTAAGAATTCCCACTTGGTGACACACCAGAGGACTCACACAGGAGAGAAACCCTTTGAATGTCCTGATTGTGGGAAAAGTTTCAGTCAGAAATCCAACCTGGTGAAACACCAGAGGACTCACACAGGAGAGAACCCCTTTGAATGTCCTTGTGGAAAAAGTTTCAGTCACTATTCCAACCTGGTGATACACCAGAGGACTCATACAGGAGAGAAACCCTTTGAATGTCCTGATTGTGGAAAAAGGTTCAGTGAGAATTCCCACCTGGTGACACACCAGAGGACTCACACAGGAGAGAAACCGTTTGAATGTCCTGATTGTGGGAAAAGTTTCAGTTGCTATTCCAGCCTTGTGAGACATCAGAGTACTCACACAGGAGAGAAACCGTTTGAATGTCCTGATTGTGGGAAAAGTTTCAGCCAGAAATCCAGCCTGGTGAAACACCAGAGGACTCGCACAGGAGAGAAACCCTTTGAATGTCCTGATTGTGGGAAACGTTTCAGTCAGAAATCCAGCCTGGTGAAACACCAGAGGACTCGCACAGGAGAGAAACCCTTTGAATGTCCGATCTGTGGGAAAAGTTTTAGTAAGAATTCCCACTTGGTGACACACCAGAGGACTCACACAGGAGAGAAACCCTTTGAATGTCCTGATTGTGGGAAAAGTTTCAGTCAAAAATCCAACCTGGTGAAACACCAGAGGACTCACACAGGAGAGAAACCCTTTGAATGTCCTTGTGGAAAAAGTTTCAATCGCTATTCCAACCTGGTGATACACCAGAGGACTCATACAGGAGAGAAACCCTTTGAATGTCCTGATTGTGGAAAAAGGTTCAGTGAGAATTCCCACCTGGTGATACACCAGAGGACTCACACAGGAGAGAAACCGTTTGAATGTCCTGATTGTGGGAAAAGTTTCAGTTGCTATTCCAGCCTTGTGAGACATCAGAGTACTCACACAGGAGAGAAACCCTTTGAATGTCCTGATTGTGGGAAAAGTTTCAGTCAGAAATCCAGCCTGGTGAGACACCAGAGGACTCACACAGGAGAGAAACCATTTGAATGTCCTGATTGTGGGAAAAGTTTCAGTTGCTATTCCAGCCTTGTGAGACATGAGAGTACTCACACAGGAGAGAAACCCTTTGAATGTCCTGATTGTGGGAAAAGTTTCAGTCAGAAATCCAGCCTGGTGAGACACCAGAGGACTCACACAGGAGAGAAACCATTTGAATGTCCTATCTGTGGGGAAAGTTTCAGTGAGAATTCCCACTTTGTGACGCACCAAAGGACTCACACGGAAGAGAAAATGTTTGAATGTCCTGATTGTGGGAAAGATTTTAGTAAGAATTCTATCCTATTGAGATACTAGAGGACTCACACAGGGGAGAAGTCTTTCAAATGTTCAGTCTGTGGACGTTACTTCAGTCATAAATCATTGCACACGAGGAAATTCACATGAGGTAAAAGTTGAGGAATTTAGAAAAGCCTTGAAATTCATTTGTGATCTCCCATTGAAACTGTAGTTGAGAAATTGACTATTTGAATTGTGGTCTGAATCTTTTTACGTGTCTCAGGACTGGACTTGTAGGTGGAGAGAAAAGGAAAATGGAAGAGAGCTAACTGCCAATTTCTGGTTAGTAGCAGCAGCTACTGGATATTTCCTTTTGTAGAAGTTGTGGATTTCCTTAAAAAGGCTTCTGGGTGCTAGTTTTGTATATTGATTATATAATTCCCACATGTGGAGTTTCACGTCTTTTACCTTGGCTTCCTCCTGATTTTGAGGCCCAGAATTCTTCAGCCAGCGTAGAAAAGGTCCTCAAGATATAACTGTTATGGGCCTTGCAATTATGGTTGCATGTTGCAACAGCCGTTAAGTGAGATTTCTTTCCTAAACTACCCTGATCTCTCTGATGCAGCCATTAATTGAAGTGTCAGTCACTAAGTGGAACACTGGTGACCTCAGGGTTGGGCAGGCCCAGGTTTGCCTGTTGTAGACAACTCTAGGCCTCCTCCACCCTGTGCTCTGTTTCCCAACCCTTGTCTGCCCAGTTCTTTCCCACCCCAGGGTCTCCACAGGCTTTTTCTCCCTCTCATTGGGTCCCTGCATGCCTCACACCTTCTTTCTTTCTAAGATTTCTGATCCTCACGTTGGGGAAGGAGGGAAGGGCGTGCATCCCTGGCCCTTGGGACTGTGTCCTGGAAGCAGCCGTCCCTGGGCCATGCGGTGCACTTGTGGAAGCGGCTGTCATTTGGCCATACTGTCACGCAGAAGAGAGACAAACCTCTCTGTTTTGCTACCTAACTTGAGGGAAAATATACAGTTGGAATGGTTTCATTGCTGATAAGGGAAAAAATGGGCATTTTCATTGTTGTTATGGACATTAGGTCAAGGGAAGTCGCTCAAAGTTGTGTCAAACGGCGAGATGGGCAGTGATTAAGTTTAATAATGAATGAATTTAATAATAAAAAGATAATGTGAAGCTCATTACCCAACTCTTGCTCAGTGATACATACGGTGGGTTTCTAACACATACGATTGTTAATTTGTAATATGTCTCTTGTGCAATCTGCATCTCTAAGTAATCTATTTTACTCAGCTTTCCGTCCCTCTTCATTGATAAATTTAAAAATTCAGTTTCAATCGTACATCAGTCCCACCACTCTCTGCCTCTGATGACGTGAGCTGCAGTTAGGCTTCTGCCTCTTAATTTATTGTTGCATTGCTATCTGCCCTAGTCCTAAATTCTATGAAAATACAGCAATTCATTAGGCACAGTTTAAAAAATTAGAATGGCTAACTGGATATGTTTTGATTGGCATCCTTCTCAGATTCAGCGATTATCTTCTCCGTCATTGCCAGTCTTATGGGGAAATTAGGACATTTCAAACTGGACAACTAAGCTATGGTTTCTCTCTAAAACAGCCATTTGTTTTTTCAGTCGGATTGTAGCCTTTGAACATGAAAGAATCACAGAGGATCTCTCTGATTTCCCTGATGATTTTCCAAATTCTGAAGCAGATTTGATAGACATCATGGAAGTTCAGGTCCCCGTGGATGGCAACAATGAATGACACAAATGTTCAAAAAATGTCGGGAGTGAATTTCGTTAACGTAAGAATATGTCGGCTGCTCAGTCTGAAAGCTCGTCCTGAGTGTGGCACTCTGGGCATTTGAAGGTGCCTGTGATCCCTCTTGGTTCTTCTGGGTCCTGTCCCCCCTGATTTTATTCCTTCTTTTAAAAGTCTGAGAATTTCACAAGTTATTTAATTAAAGTAAACTTCTGTTTCCACAAATGCTTCTGGAGAAAAAGAAATGATGGGCAGTTGTAACAAGCCAGAATGGGTTTGTTAAGAATGTGATGCCATTAAGGTCCCTTGGTTGTTGATTAGAGCACGCAATGAGCGATGTTGAAATTGGCAGATGGCCATTTGACACTCCATAGAATCAATTACAGGTCTCCTTCTCAAAGATTTAATGGGGAGGTCTCCTCGGATGCATTCACGGAGAAACATTAGCTCTAATCAATGACCAACATAGGTGGATAGAGGTTTGTAAGACACGGGTCCAAGACTATCATGAGCGCTGCAACATGGAATTAACATACCAGCACTTCGTTGCACTTGACCGCCAGAATCATCAAGCCACTATGAGGGCAAGCTGCCAGACAACCACGACACTCCAATACAAGTTGGAAACGCTATAGATGTTGGAGAACTGTGATTACACCAAGGGGTTAGTCCATAACATATTCTCTAAAGTGTTGACCCGAGAACAGATAACCCTGCTTGAACGGGATGTGGGACATAATTTGGCGGATGCACGACCATTGGATTTTTTTGCAGCATTGGATCCTGCCGTATGATAGATTGGGGTGGGTGACGAAATCAAAACCTCCGTTAGACAAAGAGTCACAGGTTTGTTAATGGGTCACAAACGGTGCCAAATATTATCCAGGGGCGAAATAGAGGCTTTAGAACAACTTAGAAAGGACCATACTATCGTCATTCTGCCAGCGGATAAAGGCAGGGTGACGGTAGTTATGGACAAAACACAATATAGCCCTGGCACTACTCAGTGACACAACGGCATACAGAACTGTTACCGGAGACTCCATGACCACGCTCAAAAATAGTATAAACGTAATGGATGAAAACACTCTGAGGAAAATACGCCTGAGGGATTTGGCCATAGCCAGATTCTATGGCTTACCAAAGGTTCATAAAGAAGGGGCTCCCCTGTGTCCAATTGTGTCATTCAAAGGCACACCAACCTCAGAGTTAGCCAAGTGGCTGAGTAGCCGCATATGGTAGATGGTAATCAAACCACAGTGAGATCGGCTTGGAATTTCTAGAAAAAGTCAAGTTCCTAAAGGTGGAGGGGGATGAGGTGATGGTATCTTTTAACGTCACCTCACTCTTTATGTCTATCCTGCAGGACTTGGCAGTCACGACCTTAAGAGACGGCCTTAATGAAATGGGACAAAGATGACATCAAGATTCCCTATGTACTGACGACCTACTGAAATTAACAACATTATGTTTAAAAACGTATCTTACTTTCCAAGGGACCTTATACGAGCAGGTCAAAGGAACACCTATGGGATCCCCTATCTCAAGCATAGTGGCAGAAGCCGTTCTGCAACATTTGGAAACCCTGGTAATGACCCAGTTCCACCCCAAATTTTGAGTCCGATATGTGGACGATATATTTGTAGTTATTAAGAAACAACATAAGACTGATTTTATGGAGGCGCTAAACTCTGTGTACTCAAATATCCGCTTTACAGCAGAGGAAGAGAACCAGGTACGTTAGCCTTTCTGGATGTGTTGGTCCATCGCCAACTGGATGGGACCCTACGCACAAAAGTGTATCGTAAACCGACCCATACCAATAGGACCCTCTATTATGGAAGCAACCATCCAGTGGCCCATAAAATCAGCTGTATAAGAACATTGTTGAAATGTATCGATTCACACTGCAGTACAACCAGGACCAAAATTGAGGAAAGGAATCATCTATTTCAGACCTGCAAGTATAATGGTTACCCTACTGGATTCATTAGGAAGTACAGTAAGCCGTACAGATCCTGCAAAAACTTGTAAGAAACTGACAGGACGACAACCCAAAATGTGCGTATCTCCCTCCAATACATTAATGGTGTATCAGAGGCAACAGCTAGACTACTGGCCCCCTTTAATGTAAAAGTGGCCCATAAACCAGATCAAAATCTACAATCTAAGATCATGCACCCAAACTATCCACTCCCCAATGAAGAAAAATCTGCAATAATTTATAAGATCAAGTGTAAGGACTGTTCCTGTAACTGTGTTGGTGAGGCCACAAAACGGTTAAAAACTAGGGTGCATGAGCATGCACAAGCAGTTAGAAGACAGGAACAGCACTCACAGATTTGGACCCACATGAATGATCATGGGCATGAATAGTGCACAGCCCATATCTAGGGACACTACTAAGGGGGGCCATGTTTACTCAAACATATCTCAGGACTAGACTTGTAGGTGGAGAGAAAAGGAAAATGGAAAAGGGCGAACTACCAATTTCTGGTTAGCAGCAGAAGCTACTGGATATTTCCTTTTGTAGAAGTTGTGGATTTCCTCAAAAAGGCTTCTGGGTGATAGTTTTGTATATTGATTATATAAGTTCCACGTGTGGTGTTTCAGGCCTTCTACCTTGGTTTCCTCCAGATTTTGAAGCCCAGAATTCCTCAGCCAGCATACAAAAGGTCCTCAAGATATAACTGTGATGGGCCTTGCAATTATGGTTGCATGTTGTAATGGCCGTTAAGTGAGACTTCTTTCCTAAATTACCCTGATCTCTCTGATGCAGCCATTAATTGAAGTGTCAGTCACTAAGTGGAACACTGGAGACCTCAGAGTTGGGGAAAACTCTTGGAGGCCTAGTGCAGGCCCATGTTTGCCTGTTGTAGGCATCTCTAGGCCACCCCCACCCTGTACTCTGTTTCCCAACCCTTGTGCCGCCCAGTTCTTTCCCACCCCAGGGTCTCCACAGGTTTTGTCTCCCTCCCACTGGGTCCCTGCACGCCTCACACCCTCCTCTTTGTTTCTAAGATTTCTGATCCTCACGTTGGGGAAGAAGGGGAGGGCGTGCATCCCTGGCCCTTGGGACTGTGTCCTGGAAGCAGCCGTCCCTGGGCCATGCAGTGGACTTGTGGAAGCGGCTGCCATTTGGCCATACTGTCACACAGAAGAGAGACAAACCTCTCTGTTTTGCTACCTAACATGAGAAAAAAAATGTGCAGTTGAAAAGTTTTTATTGTTGATAAGGGAAACAATGGGTATTTTTAGGTAGGAAAAATGAAAAGAACAGGAATAAAATATGTAATATCTGGCTCAACAGAGGAATCTAGGTGTCCTAGTGGACAAGCAGGAGCAGGGAATCTGCTGCAGCTGTCCCCCCAAAAGTCAATGTAGTGGTAAGTTGTATCAACAGAGAGATAGTGTCAAGAAAACAAGAAGTGATAGTACCAATTTACACCATGCTGGTGAGTCCACACTTAGAATACTGCGCCCAGTTCTGGTCCCATAATTCAATACATGATGAGGCTGTCAGAATCCAATTATATTTCATCTCTAATTATCGACGATGCAAAACCCCATTTCTGCCCTCTCTGGATTCTGTCATATGATGAAGGGGAAGAGGGGTGAACAAAGGGGTTTTATGGCTTTCACTTCCTTCGGTACACTTTCAAAGGACTTGAATGTGGATATCACCAAAAGGACTAAGCATAAGAATGGGGGCCATCAGCTTTGATCTATTCCTCTCTGAAGTCTCCCTTCCACCGGCAGTGAGGAAAAGGGGGTGGAAATATAGAGCCTGGAATTGTTGCTGGGAAGATGATGGGGGTGGGGCTACTGGGGACCCCTTAAAATATTGAACTATAGAGCTTGGGCCCCAGATCCTGTCTAGAACGCCTGCAACCATTTTCTCTTAATAAAGATGCCTGTTGGAAGAAATATTCCAAGAGGTCTGTCTTCTTAAGATGCAAAGTGGGGTGGGTCCTTACATTAGACAGGATCTGCAAAAGTAATCCACCTGGAAGGGAGAACCTTGCCGGGGGACTTTGCAATAAATTACCATGTCAGATGGTGGAGCAAGGAAGGGAGAAAACTCCCCAGAAAGAGAGCCGTTACCCCAACTGAAACCCTGCTCGATGTCGGGATCTGAGAGGTCAGATTCCTCAGGAGAAGAGGTGGTGAAGACACGAGACCACAAACCTCGGTGGTCAATGGGCGTTGGAAAGAAAGGCAAATGGGAAAAGAAATCAAGAAAGGTGACCCTGAGATGGGGGCCAACCAGCCAAATTGGAAGCAGAAGATGGAGAAATCCCTGCACGCAAGTGAAGAGGGAACTGGGCACCGTACTCGGACTGGATCTATCGACTTGATGAAGAGAACTCTCAGCTCCCTAGGAGAGGAGACTTCTGAGCTCTATGACCGCCCCAGCTCCTGGAGCCGCAAAGGGAGAGACACCGAGGGGGAAGTGGGACCTGCAGCCCCGGGGACATCTACTGGTACAGTAGTCCCCACTCTCCGCCGATCCACAGATGGCGATCTGGATGGAAGACACTACCACCGAAGGCACCGGTCCATTCAAAGACTCCTGCCGCTGGACATGAAATTCAAGGGGGAGCCAACATGCTTGGGGTTCTTCCTAACCCAAGTCCTCAGCTACATGGAGGAATACGGGCGGGACATCCCCAGCGACAAAGCCCGTATCCGGATCGTGCAATCTGCCCTGGACGGACCAGCCGCAGATTGGGTGGTGAACTTGCATGACTCCAATGCCCCAGAGCTCAACGACTTCAACCGTTTCACGTCCTCTCTGAGAAGGCGATTTGAGGACCCCCTGGCTGATCGCAAAGCCCACAAAAGGATAAAAACAATGAGGCAAGGCAAACGCCCGGTAGCCGAATATACACAAGAATTCTGGTCCATTGCCAGCAAACTGAACTGGCCGGAAGACATCCTCCTTAGCCATTTCAAAGACGGACTAAATTATGACCTATATGACGCTTGCCTGCCCTGAGGGGACCCACACCAACTTGAAGAATGGTACGTCTTGGCAGAGGAAGCAGAGATCGACATATTGAAGAGGCACCGCCGAGGAAAACAATGGGGCCGCTCACCGACTGAGTTGACACGTGAACCAGTGAAACCATCTGCTACGGCTGAAAAGCAAATGGAGTGTTTCAAGTGCAGGAGAGAAGGGCATTGGGCTATAGAATGCCGCTCAAAAGCCCCTCAGCACAACCCAGACAGATCACCGGCCAGCAAATCCAGAAAATCTCCGGCTAAGCCAAAAGAATCTGCCATGAAAATGATGGAGGCTGTGGAATCCCCCACCTCTGCTCATCAGGGGGAAAGAACTCCAGCCTACACCCCAGGGCCGGTGGACACCTCAGATGACAGCTCGGAGGGCAAACCCCTGGTAAGTGGACGCATCGCACCCATCCTCAAGTCAGTGACTATATTAATTTCCCCCATGCCCAAAGCCGTGAAGGTGAAAGCCTTAATAGACTCTGGCTGCACCCACTGCCTCATTAGCCCAGCGGTAGTGGGGAATCTGGGCATTCCGTCGCGGAGACTGGAACAACCAATTTCATTTGTCCAGTTAGATGGGTCCATAGCAGGGGGGGTGCCAGCTACCCTAGCCACTTTACCAATACACCTCTCCATGGGCAAACATGAGGAAGACATAACATTTGTGATGACCCCAGGCATGAAATGCTCAATGATCCTAGGGATGGAATGGTTAAAAAAATGGAACCCCTGGGTGAATTGGAGGACAGCAGAAATCAAATTCCCGAAGGGGGACCCTATGGACTTAAAATCCCAAGGTGGGCTACCAGAATCAAGATAGAAAAAGCATCCATGGGAGAGGAAAAGGGACCACCAGAAATACCAGAGGAATACAGAGACCTTGCTGAAGTTTTCAGTGAGGAGAGGGTGGATGAGCTTCTCCCCCACTGACCCACAGACTGTACCAATGAATTCAAACCTGGGGCAAAACTCCCGAAGCCCAGATTATACTCCATGAGCCCAAAGAAGAAGGAGGAAATGGAAAGATTCATAAAGAAAAACCTAGAAAGGGGGTTCATTGAGCCAGCCAAGCCTAAAGTAGCTGCCCCCATCCTCTTTAGAGAGAAGAAGGACAGCTCTTTATGCTTATGCGTGGATTATAGGTCCCTGAATACAATCAGTGAAAGCAACCTATACCCTCTGCCCTCATGGAAGATATGCTGTCACACCTCTCGAAAGGGAAAAAAATTTCTAAACTAGATCTAAGGGAAGCTTACTATCGCGTGAGAATTAAGGAAGGGGATGAATGGAAGACCGCATTTAACTGCCCCATGGGGTGCTATCAATTCAAAGTCTTGCCATTTGGACTACAAGGGGGCTCTGCAGTATTTATGCAATTAATCAATGACATTCTAAGGGAGCACCTGTTTAAGGGGGTCCTTGTTTACTTGGACGACATTCTTATCTTCACCGAAACAAAAGAGGAACATGTCAATCTAGTCAGAGCGGTTTTAAAGAAACTGCGAGCCGCCCACCTATATGCCAAACTCTTGAAATGCAAATTCCACCAGGAAAGGACAGACTACCTAGGTTATTGCATATCCCCCCAGGGCATTGAAATGGACCCAGAGAAGGTCAGAGCAGTATTAGATTGGGCACCACCCTGCACAAGAAAGCAACTACAAAGTTTCCTGGGCTTTGCAAACTTTTACCGCCAATTCATCCCCTCATTTGCCCAGATAGCCTTGCCCTTCACTAACTTACTAAAAATGAAGGGAGCATCCTCAGTAAAACCTAGCCAGCCACTAACATGGACAATAGAGTGCCAAGCAGCATTTGAGAGATTAAAGAGACTTTTCTCTGCCGAACCAGTACTGAGGTACCCAGACATGGATAAGCCCTTCATAATACAGGCGGATGCAAGTGATGTGGCAGTGGGGGCTGTACTATTACAAGAAAATGATGAAGGGTTATTGCAACACTATGTATACACATCCAAGAAACTCACGGAAATGGAACAGCGCTGGCCCGTATGGGAGAAAGAGGCATACGGGATACATTGGTCATTACTCATGTGGCGCCTGTTCCTTGAAGGCAACAAAATCCCTTTCCAGGTGTGGACTGACCACAAAAATTTGGAAGCCCTGAAAACACCCAGGAAGCTCAACCCCAAGCAAGCCCACTGGTCCCAGCATTTTCACCAGTTCCAATTTACGCTCAAGCATTTGCCAGGGAGAAAGAACTTCATGCCCCAATATAAGAGCACGCAAGCCACTGATGCTAAACCGATGATGGTAGAATCACAACTGGCAGTGCCAGTAACCACCAGAGCCCAAGCTAAATTAAAACCACAGCTGGGTAGCCAAACCGGAATTGAATTCCGGAAAAGTTTGGAAACAGATGAAGGTTCCAGAAAAACAAAAATGTGTGCACAATGAGAGATGAGCTGCCTTGGGTGGGGGATAAGTTATATATACCAACAACCCAGAGTCACATTCATGCAGCTTTGCCACAACACAAAATCAGCAGGGCATTTTGGATTTGTAAAAACATTACACTTAATTAAATGGCAATTTTGGTGGCCATCCATAAAAAAGGACATAGAAAGCTACGTGGCCAGCTGCCCAAAATATGCAACTGCAGAGGTTGCAAGGGAAATCGCCAGGACTACAAACAGTGGCAAGTCCCTCAGCCCTCTGGAGGGAAATAGCCATGGATTTTATAGTGGAATTACCAGAAAGCAATGGGAATACTGTTGTCTGGATGGCCACGGACTTGTTTTCCAAACAGGTGCACTTTATCCCTTGCCAAAAGATTCCCACCGCAAAAGCCTTAGCGAAACTCTTCGTCCAGCACATTTACAGATTGCACGGGGCACCCCAACGCATCATCTCTGATAGGGGAGTGCAGTTTACATCTGCATTTTGGAAGGAATTTTTATCTCTCTTAGGAACCACTCAGGGACTGACATCTAGCCATCACCCTCAGTCAAATGGTCAATTGGAAAAATTGAACTCAGTACTTGAGCAATATTTAAGATGTTTTCTTAGTTTCCAGCAGTCCGATTTGGCGGACTTACTCCCTTTTGCAGAAGTTGCCTACAATAATGCAGGACATTCCAGCACAGGTTACACTCCTTTTCAAATAGCCACCGGTCAAAGTTTCAACCTCATGCCAAAATTAACCCCAAATGAACCGGCAATCCCATCACTGAAAGAATGGAACAATTACAAAACACCTGGCCAATAGTTAGAAAAGCACTAGATGAAGCTAGGCAGGCATACAAAGCACAAGCCGATAAAAAAAGGGTTGAGCCTACACCATTTATTATATGAGAAATCGTGTACTTATCTACCAAATACCTAAAGTCCCTACAACTCTGCAAAAAACTTGGACCAAAATATATAGGGCCTTTTCCAATTAAAAGAATCATAAAACCAGTAACAGTAGAATTAGAATTACCCAAAACTCTTAGACAAATACATCCAATTTTTCATTCCAGCTTGCTGAAAAGAGAGCATCAGTTATCATTATGGCCAAAAATCCCACCACCACCACCTCCAATCATGGTGGAGGGCAAACAACACCTTGAAATAAAGGAAATCCTAGACTCTAGGAGATATCATGGAGCAACTCAGTACCTAGTTGCATGGAAACACCTCCCTGCCTCACAAAATGAGTGGGTCCATAAACGTCATGTCAGAGCCCCAAAGCTATTAAAGAAGTTTCACACAGAGTATCCTAACAAGCCTGACTAACTTTTATACCTGTTTTATTTTCTTTCAGGTGGATCTATCTTATTTTTAAGGGGGCAGGATGTCAGAATCCAATTATATTTCATCTCTAGTTATCGACTATGGAAAACCCCATTTCTGCCCTCTCTGGATTCTGTCATACGATGAAGGGGAAGGAGGGTGAACAAAGGGGTTTTATGGCCCTCACTTCCTTCGGTACAACTTCAAAGGACTTGAATGTGGATATCACCAAAAGGACTAAGCATAAGAATGGGGGCCATCAGCTTTGATCTATTCCTCTCTGAAGTCTCCCTTCCACCGGCAGTGAGGAAAAGGGGGTGGAAATGTAGAGCCTGGGATTGTTGCTGGGAAGATGATGGGGGATGGGGCTACTGGGGACCCCTTAAAATCTTAAACTTTAGGGCTTGGGCCCCAGATCCTGTCTAGAACGCCTGCAACCATTTTCTCTTAATAAAGATGCCTGTTGGAAGAAATATTCCAAGATTCTGTCTTCTTAAGATGCAAAGTGGAGTGGGTGGAAAATGTGCAGAGAAGAAAGATCATAAATGGTCTGGACGCTAAAGGACAATCGGTTGAGAGAGCTAGGTATGTCTAGTCCATGGAAGAGAAAGATTGGGGGAGGGATGATGGCTGTCTTCCACTACTTGAGGGGCTGTCATGAAGAGGAGATCAACTTATTCTCTAGGGCAACAGAAGGCAGAACAAGAGGTTCATGGGTGGAAGTTTGTCAAAGGGTTGAGCCTGTCAGTGAGTGCAATTGATCAATGGAATAGCTGGCCTTCGGGCATTGTGGATGCTACATCACTGGAGGTTTTCAAGAATAGACCGGACAGTCGTTTGACAGGTTATATAAGGCTCCTGCCTTGAGCAGCGGGTTGGACTAGACCACTGAGGTTCTTTCAACCTTATGATGCTATGATTCTAGATTTAGAGGCAGATTAGAAAATTGGTACAGAGCAGCCCCATGAAATTTTTTTGGTAAGGGGCCTTTTTAACGAAAAAATATTAGGCAAATTAAGATAGAATACAAAATCGAAAGAAAAAAGACAAAAATTGCAACAAGGATGGGCAAAACATTAAAAAAAAGGGAAATGTGAATTAAGAAAGACAAAAGACAAAAACAGATTTATATATAGTAAATCAGTTGAATGTTGATAAACATAGTGTAACAATATTAGTTTCCTACCCTTGCAAAGCAGGCCCAAAATTTGTGAATTTCTACCTCTAATTGGAATCAATTTGACCTTAATCTACTGTGCGTAAAGGCAAAGTGCTGAACAGATGAACCAACAGTAAAGTTAAACATCAAAGCCCTCTCTTAACCATCTATTGTATTTAACTACAATGGCTTGTTATTTTACGGTAAGTCACCCCAATCATTGTCTCTGTGCATGGAGTCTGTTTAACTCCAAATCTTTGGAATCCACATCCCCTTCAGCCTTTCCAACCAGCCTGCAGTTTCCATCCATGGTCAGGTGGCTTCTGAGAAGTGGCTGTGCTCCCAGTCGCAGCTTCTTGGGAAGAGCTCAGCTCACAAAGTCACCTGCGTCCATTTGGGCAGAGCCATCCATTCATGTGCGCTCATAGGATCATATGAAAAAGAGTTCCATGGTTTTTACATATCAGAACATAGTAAAGTCATCTGGTCCTTAGGAGTTGTTAAAAATAGATAAATAAACCTCAGGAAAAACAACAACATATGACATATTATAACATCATCATTTTCATTTAAAAGAAAGTCAAATTTTCTTTAAGGTTTTCCAAGGAATGCCTACAAGTAAAGAGAGAAACAATATTTGGAGCAATGAACTGATATTTAAAGTCTGCAGATGAATCATCTTGAATTTAGAAGAAACCAAAGAATTGTACATTTGTTCATTTCACTAACACAATTCAGAGGACTGGTAACAATTTTTTTCTAGTGGATCACATTGTAGGTAGGTAGGCAGGCTGTCTGGGGGGGTGGGACATTTACGCCATAAATTACAGCACGCTACACAGGAAGTTCTTTGTATGCCATCTTTAATTCCTGAATGAAAAGGGGATCAATAAAATATACCTTGCGCTTCTTTTATTCCAAATTGTTCCATGCAACAGAGCTCAGATCCAATAGCTGAAATGGCCAGTATACCCATCCAAAACCTACGAGATGTACATTAAAAACAGCAGTGCAGGGTGTCCCTCTAAAAAGGTTAGCCTGGTAATCAATCAGCCATGTGCTTTGCTGGGATATTCTATTCTTCCCTTTTGTTTTGTTTTTTTAAATCTATTTTAGAAATATTTCTTCTACCATACATTCACAATCGGCCCCTCTTTCTTAGCCCCATTGCATATTTTTCTCTCTGTGACCTAATGGAGACTTCTGTGCAAGCAAATTTACAGAAGTACACGGAATTTAGCATTTAGCAGGTATAGGTTCTCCTTCAGGAATGGTATGCTGGGTGCTCTTGGATGTAGCCCTGGCTAGCAGGAAGGAAGTTGGTTCCCCTGGAGCATCTGGCCCGATGTTGCTGCTATGTCCTAAAACCTTGGGAGCCGCATTAAATAAGTCATAAAGATTTCAGGTATAGAGAGGTTTTGATCTCCCCTGAGGGTCATCCCTAGGAAAGCTGATTGTATAATTGTGTAAAACCCTCATGAACATTTGGGGCTCAGCACATCGCTAATCTTCTAATGGAACTAATATAATTACCATCACATTTCACTAGGCTCTGTTGCAAAGGTCGGTTGCTAGAAGTCAGAAACGACTTGATAGCTTTTAATCAGGGGGGAAATTCTGCAAACGTCATAGGCAGAGAAGAGACAAGCGTGCTTTTCGCCTCCTATCCGCGGTCAAACAGGCAACATCTGTGCTTAGCAAGCGGACAATACAGAAGACGGCATCTATGGTTGAGTTTAAAGGAGTTAAAACCATCGAGTACTATATTGCTAGAAAGGAGGTGAGGAGAGGGGAAGCGCCGAGAAACTTCCTCTTCCTGATCACTAATCAGAGGAAGATGGTGTGTAGGGAGGATTTTGTGCTCTTCCCTGATTGAAGCAGCAGCTGGAAGGTGAGTGGAGGGCAGGTCGGAGGAGAAGCCGAGAGCAAGTGGGGCTGTTTGGTTTCCTCCAGGGCGTCCAAGCAGAGAAGCAACTAGGCTGAAGCATCTCAGCTGCTGCTGCTGCCAATCCCTTCCCTCCCCAACTTTTAAGTCCACTGGTGCTGCAGGCTGTTAAACTGGGGGCTGCGATTTTCTGCTGGTGGGAAGATTTCAAAAGTCTCCTTCAAGTGAAGGTTGATTCTTTGGGAATGGCTTCCCTCCAGACGTTGTGAGTGCTGCGTCACTGGAGGGTTTTAAGAGGAGACCGGACAGCCATTTTCAGGAATAGTAATAGAGTCTCCTGTCTGAGCAGTGGGTTGGACTAGAAGACCTCCAAGGTCCCTTCCAACTCTGTTATTTATTTATTTTTTTACAATTTTTTAAAACTAATTTTCTATTATTAGATTTGATTAGTGCTTAATAAACATCATGTTGTCTGGTCCAATTTGTTTGCTTAATAATACAAGTTACATTCTTAGTGTCTACCCCTTTTCTCCACCCATTGATTAAATAAATTCCATGTTTGAAAATATTCTGTATCTTCTTTCTCTTTGATTCTCAATGTAAGTCTGTCCATTTCAGCACAGTCCAATATCTTCTTGATTATCTCTTTGTCTAGTGGTGTTTCTTCATTCTTCCAGTGCTGAGCAAATACAATCCCTGCTGCTATTAATACATGCAATGTTAAATATACACTTGGCTTATTAAATCTTTCTGATATTATACCTAATAAAAAGAGTTTAGGTTTAAAATCTACATGTTTCCCTATCATCATTTCTAACCAACTGTGTCTTTTGGCCGATTTTTTTTTTTCTTTAACACAAAGGCCACCACATATGGTAATACATGCCAGGGGTTTAATTACATTTCCAATATTTACTGGACCTATTTTTAAGCATTTTTGGTAATCTAGTAGGTGGTAAATGCCATCTATAGAACATTTTATGTCAGTTTTCTTTATAAGAAGTTGTCAACGTCAATTTATAATTTCTTTCCCAAAGATTTTGCCATTTCTCTATTTTTAAACTATATCCAAAGTTTTCTGCCCACTGTATCATTGTTTCTTTCACTTGTTCATCCTCCATTTTGAATTTAATAGGAAGTTATATAGTTTCTTAATCAGTTTTTTATCAGACGTCAACAGCATCTGATCAAACATTGTCTGTTTACAAAAACCATATATTTTCGCATCTTTATCATAGCTCGATTGCATTTGCAACTGAGGCCACCATGATAATTTAGTACCCTGATCTACAAGCTCTTGTTTAGATTTTAATTTCCCTTCAGTATCCAAAATATCTTTATATGTCCATTTTTTTCATATTTCACTTAATTCGGGTGAACAAATACTTCCATCATTGAAAGCAATCCTGGGATTCTTAAGTAGATTTTAGCTTTTATCTTTTCGCACACAAGAAGTAGTATATTTCTTATATAATGATTTTGAAAGTATCTATGAATCTTATTCTTCTCATACCATAGAAATGCATGCCATCCAAGTTGCGGATCATGTCCTTCTAGATATAGCAGTCTTCTTAATCTGAGAGTTATCCATTCTTTTAGTCATATTAAGACGCATGCTTGATAATAAAAGACCCAGTCTGGTAATCCATATCCTCCATTTTCTTTGGATTCTTGTAGCATTTTCAGTTTAATTCTGGCTTTCCTTCTTTGGCAAATAAATTTCAAAATCTAAGTATTTAAATCATCAAAAAAATTATTCTCTATTTTTATAGGTGCTGTTTGGAACAAGAAGAGCAGTTTTGGTAAACTCTTCATTTTCACAGTAGCTACTCTTCCTAACACTGATATTTGTAAGTTTTCCCATTTTTATAGATCTAATTTTATTTGATTAAGTAATGTTATGTAGTTATCTTTTATCATTGCACATCTTGCTGTTAGGTATATTCCCAAATATTTAACTTTCCTAACTATTTGAAAATCCATTTTTTCTGACAATTGTTCTTTTTGCTTAGATGTAAGGTTTTTAACTATAACTTTTGTTTTTTCTCTATTTATCTTCAGTGCTGCTACTTCTCCAAATAACTCAATCCTTTTCAATAGTTTAGGGCAGACATGTCAAACTCGCGACATCACGTGACATATCGGGATTGTTTTGCCATTGCTGGTAATGGGGCGGGCACGGCTTCCGGGTGACGCGTCCGGCCCGCGGGCTGGCAGTTTGACCCTCCTAGTTTAGCGGTTGTCTCCAATGCTTCTTCTGTGATAAATACCAAGTGATGTGCAAATGCTTGTAATTTATAGCTTTCATCTTTTTATCTCCATTCCTTTAATTTCTGGGTCTTGTCTGATGTTCCTGTTGAAAACTTCCAATGGCAATGTAAATAGCAATGGGAATAATAGACATCCTTGTCTTGTGCCTTTTTTAATGTTAAAATTCCATGTGTAGTCCCCATTTAAAATTACTTTTGCTGTTTGTTTATGATGTATTGTCTGAATTACTGTATCTTGAAAGCATTTATAGAAATCTGCAGGTAGTCCATCCGGTCCTGCAGTTTTATCATTTTTTTTCTTTTTATACCTTCCATCAGTTCCATCATTGTTATTTTTTCGTTTAGCATGTTTTTAAAGTTTTCTGGAATTTTGGGTAAATTGGTTTTTTCTATATATTGTGTTGTTTTTTCCAGAGAGATTTTTTTTTCTATATCATATAGTTTTTCATAATATTCTTTAACTATTTTTTATTGCCTCATTTTGGAGTTGCACATCTCCCTTCTCCAGTACAGGAGATGGATAATCCACGGATGGGTTTTCTCTGTCTGCCTGCTCTTGAGACCAAGTAGCCAAAGCTTGACACGCCCCCACTTCCTGTGGAGTCCATTCTTAACTTGGTCTCTGCTCGAAGAAGACTCGTTTTGGCGTGGCTCTCAGCTTATCAGGTTAGACAAGAAATCCATTGATTGATTATCCCTTGATAATTGGCTTCCCCTTCCAAAAAAAAATTGCCACCTATAGGAATTTAACCACAAAATTTTCTGGGGATCAGTCCTGATCTCAAACCTAAAATTAAAAAGGGGATTGGTGGGGAGGGAAATTTCCCCACAGATATCAGCCAGCCCCAGGGCTCTGGGGGGTGAAAAGGGGGGGAAGAAGGCATCAGCAGAGACTACTTGCTGAACCTTTTCCCCAACCACTAAGTTTTCCTTGGGATCATCCCTGATCCTATATTAAAATTGAAAAAGGGGGTGTGGGGGGGGGAAACTCCCCACGGATCCCAGTCAGCCCCAGGGCTCTGGAGGTGGAAAAGGGGGGGGAAAAAGGCATCAGCAGAGACCACTTGCTGAGCTTTTCTCCCCAACCTTCCAAGGGATTTTTTCCTCAAATTGGGGGAAAAAATAACAATCTCCAGGTCCGGATTCAAACTTGAATTCGGATCATCGGAGATTCCCTAGCAGCCCAGGGCAACCGCGGGCGCCATTTTAGTTGCCGTTTTCAGACAACAAAGGCAATCCCTGACTGGGATTCCCTTAAAACGTCACAGCGCGCCAAATTTAAATCCCCGGGCACAAGCAGCTTCTGGGAGGCTGCGGAGCTTATCTTCAGAGGGAAACGAAGCACAGGAAGGGAGTAAGCCCCAACCAAGAAACGGAGGCTAGAGAACCCTCCTGGGATCTGCAAAGCCCTTTTTCAGGGAGAAACGAGCTGTGGCTGCCACCTCTTGCCAGAGAATGGCAAACCGAGCTTAAGGAAGCTCTACATCATATCTGGAATCACTGATAGAGGCGGAATAGGAGCACACAACCAGCGCTCCACCCCCGATACACACATATAATAATAGGACAAAATATAATAATAATAAAAATAGATACATAAATTTTAATAATAATAATAATAATAAAAAAATTTTTTTAAAGCTAAAAATTAAGCGACTGCAGGGCCAACAGGCCTAAAGACAGAACACACAATATTATCATCATCACCACTATTGTTGTTGTTGTTATTATTATTATTATTTTATTATTGTTGTTGTTCCTATTATTAGTATAATAGTAATAGTATTAATAAGAATAAATTCCGCTCTAGGTGACCGCCATTTGATACCTGCTGTGTATTAAGTCAGGCCTACAGACCCTTTTGAGGTCGCCACTGATATTTTTTGCCTCCCTTTTCCTTTTTCTACTGGTGCACGTTGCCTGGTCACCTAAGGCCTCCGGGCGGAACCCAAAGAGTGGTTCCAAACGTGCCTTCGGTACCTCCCTCAGCTACCGTGACCTTAGCCCAGAGAGAATATTTTTGTTGTGGTCGGGTGATCAGGGGAACAGTCCTGGTACTTGTTACAATTTCGCTCCCGCCAATACTTGCCTGCCTGAGCGTCTTCTCAGTTTTTCTGGGACTGCTCAAGCGGAATGGAGGGACCCTCGTTGCCTCAATCCATGAGCACGACCCCTCCACCTCCCAATTACGGCTGCAACACACCTTCTGACCAGAAGGCGGCAGGCAAGTGCAAAGCGAAGACAAAACACTCACTCAAGAGGCCCTCCAAGTTGGCGGAAAAGCAAGCCAGCCGTAGGCACCAGGCCCTGGAGAAGGAGTTCTCCAGAGCGCAGAGGCAGGCCCAATTGGAATTGGTTCAAATAGCGGCCACCGAGATGGAATTACCATTGGGTCCATCCACATCAACCCAGAGCGCGTGGTCCATTCCAGGAACACCGCAACCACTGGATCCGCCATCTACATCAGCCCAACAAACAACCACGGCGGCAGGCACAACCACTGAGTCCAACTCTCCACCTGCGGTCACCACACCCAAAGGTAATGACATAGGGGACATCTGGGCAGATGGACGGCTAGAGGCCCTATTAACCAAAGTGGTGGACCGAGCCCTAGCACAGCGCTCCGCCCACCACGACCAGGGGCCCTCCATCTCAGCCATGCCACACTCGGAACTCCCCTCAGAGTCCTCAGGCATTCAGGAACCCGTCTCCCCGGCCCAGTCCTCCATGAGTGGTTATTCTTCACCACAAGAGGAGGATCAACCTGGGATCTCTATGTCAGAGGATGAGGAACTTCCCCCTCAGGGGGATTATTTAATCCCACCCGCTTCCTCACGATACTACGCAAGGCCACAGCCATTGCAGACATGGGGACGGATCAGTTTTCTCAGCCGCAAGCGACACCGGCCACCACATCCAGACCCGTATTCGTAGAAAAGGTGACAACGCAACACCATATACCTTGCCCCGCCATTTTCCTGAAAGGGATCAAGAAGCCATGGGACTCTCCCGCTTCCTTCCCATCAGTGAGTGGTACGGAAAAAAAATTATACAGCACTGCCACAGACCTCAATGAGGCCTTAGAAATTCCTAAAGTAGATGAAGCCTGGACCCCCTTGGTCTCCCAGACAGCCATGGCTGGGGACCTAGTGGAGGCCCTTAAGGCAGATGACAAAAAGTGGGAACAAGCCTTTCGCAAAACCCACCAGACAGCGGCATGGGCCATCAAAGCAGCCACCTCGGCCTCCTTTTTTGTCCGGGCCACCCTCATCTGGTTGCAACAACTACAAACCATAGTTCCTATGGAGGACATACGAACACACCAGGACCTGGCTAAGATGGTAGCAGCCACGGAATACGCTGCAGACGCAACGTTCCAATCGGCCATTTTTTCATCCAGATCCATAGCATCCAACATAATTGCCAGGAGAATGCTATGGCTAAAACACTGGCAAGCTGACACCAAGGCTAAGTGGCGGCTAGCGACCGCCCCTTACTCAAGCAACGGTCTGTTTGGGGAGGCCTTGGACCCCTATCTTGTAGAGAACAAAGACAAGCGGAAGGTCATGGCACACTTGAACAAAAGGTCAGACAAACGTACCACACCTTACTTTCGTAGGCAGTCCTTTCGCCAACAGACAACCACGCCTATCAGTCAGGCACCCAAGCCATTCACTCCCAGGCAGAACAAACTGTACGGCCGCCCCTACGACAGACCGGGGTTCCAGCCCAGACAACAAAACCAGTCGAGACGACCCTTTCGTGGAACGGGTCGTCCGTACCGGAAGACAAAATGACTCCTACATAGACCTACCCATTGGAGGAAGACTAGCTCACTTCTTCCACCAGTGGGAGCAGACCTCCACGGACAACTGGGTACTACAAACCATCCAGTCCGGGCTGTCCCTGGAGTTCCTGGTCACACCCCCAGACCGACTCATCAACTGCTCGGTCTCCAGGAACCCCACCAAATGCAAACTCATGCAGGAGGCCATCCAACACCTGTTGGACATTCAAGCCATAGAACCGGTCCCAGCGGAATACAGAGGCAGAGGATTTTACTCCATCCTCTTCGTGGTTCCAAAGACTTCAGGAGGATGGAGGGCAATCCTGGACCTAAAAAACCTCAACCGCTACATCACATACAAAAAATTCAAGATGCAATCCCTTCAGTCCATCCTGGGAAGCATCAGAGAAGGAGACTTCCTGGCATCGATAGACCTCACGGAAGCCTACCTTCACATCCCCATCCACCCAAACCACTGCCGGTTCCTACGTTCCTGTTACGGAGGAAAACACTTCCAATACAGAGCTCTCCCCTTCGGTCTATCTTCGGCACCCAGGGTATTTACCAAGATACTAGCAGCGGTAGCCGCCAAACTGAGAAAAATCCCAATACGCGTCCAATGTTACCTAGACGACATACTAATCCAAGCAACATCCCTACAGACAGCTCAGGCGGACGTAAGGACCGTCATTCGCGTCCTCCAATTACACGGATTCTCAGTAAACTTTCAGAAGAGCCAGACAGTTCCCTCGTCCAGGCTGCTGCATCTGGGGGCCATGATAGACACAACCAACTGTATGGTCTATCTCTCCCAAGACCGGGTGGCCGGCATCAGGGAACTGGCTCGCTGGGTTCACAGGCAACGTTCAGTTCCGATACTAACACTTTCCCAATTATTGGGCAAGATGGTATCGGCCATAGCCATTGTACCCTGGGCCAGGCTCCACCTACGGGAACTACAGTGGTTTCTGCTCCCGTACCAACGGCAGAACACCAGCGCATCCAACCACCTAGTCAGGGTCACGGCACAAATCCGCAGGGCGCTACGCTGGTGGTGCTCTCGGGCCGTGACCAAGGGGTCACCCTTCAAGGAACCAGTCAGAGTTACCATCACTACAGACGCCAGTCTGTATGGTTGGGGAGCCCATCTGGACTCCCAGTTTGTACAGGGACGTTGGTCCGCCACGGATCTGAGAAACAACATCAACTGGCTAGAACTCAGGGCTATCCACCTAGCCTTGCAACAATTCAAAGACAGAATCAGAGGCCACCACGTTCTAGTCCTAACAGACAACGTAGCAGCCAAGGCGCACATCAATCGGCAGGGGGGGACCAGATCAAAAACCCTGATGACAGAGTCACGACTCCTATTCAGCTGGGTAGAGCCCAATCTGAAGTCACTAAAAGCGGAACACATATCGGGGGTCAACAACCAGCAAGCGGACTTCCTAAGCCGCACCACAGTGGACCCTTCGGAGTGGGGGCTACACCCGAACTTGTTCCTAGACATCTCCCGCAAGTTCGGGTACCCGATCCTCGATCTGTTCGCATCATCAGACAATGCCCAGCTCCCCAGATTTTACTCTCGTTACTTCAACCCGCGAGCAGAGGGGACGGACGCTCTGAGAACTCAGTGGCCTCAGGGTCTGCTTTATGCCTTTCCCCCACTACCACTCATACCGGCGGTCATCCGAAAGCTGATTCAGGAGCGGGCAGAAGTGATCCTAGTAGCACCATATTGGCCACAGAGACCGTGGTTCGCCGACCTGATGAACCTGTCTCAGTCGCCCCCATGGAACATTCCCCCTCATCAAGTGTCCCTACACCAGGGAACCATCAGTCACCCGGAACCCCAATGGTTACAACTGACCGCCTGGCACTTGAGCGCCAGATAATGGCACAGGAACTATTCTCTCCCGGGGCCATTACCATAATTCAAGCTTCACGCCGTCCGGCAACAAACCGCATTTATGACTCCACTTGGAAAAATTTTTGCCTTTGGTGCAGGGAACGGCAGTTTGACTTACACAAACTCTACATCCCTCAGATAGTAGATTACCTCTTGGAGGGACTAGACAGAGGCCTCGCCCCCGCGACCATCCGCAGGCAAGTGGCGGCCTTGTCCACCCTCCTCACCTGCACGGATTCGGTTCCCTTAGCTCACCACCCCAGGATCCGCGCCTTTATCAAGGGCGCCTATAACACCAGACCTCCAGTAATTCACAGGTACCCGTCCTGGGAACTACCGCGAGTCCTTCACGCACTCGGTCACCATTTGAACCATTGGCGACTGTTTCCTTGCGACACCTGTCGCTAAAGGTGGCGTTCCTGATTGCCATCACATCGGCCAGACGAATTTCGGAACTGGCCGCACTGTCAGTCAGAAACGACCTATGCATTTTCCACAAGGACAGGGTGGTCCTTAGGTTAGATCCTGCCTTCATACCGAAGGTGAATTCACTCTTTCACAGGACACAGGAAGTAATTCTCCCAAACTTCTGTCCAAATCCAACACATGACCGGGAGCGGCAGTGGCATACATTGGACGTCCGCAGAGCCTTGCGGCGTTATATAAAGCGTACAGAACCCTTCCGCAAATCGGAGGCCCTATTTGTGTCCTTCCAAGCGGGCACCTTGGGGCGGAAAGTTTCCGCGGGCACCATTGGAAGGTGGATCCGAAGCTGTATCGCAGAAGCTTACAATGTATCATCCCTGCCGCCCCCAAGTCATCTCACAGCCCATTCCACCCGAAGCGCTGCAACTTCGGCGGCATGGGCTACCCAGGCGTCAATCGAGGAAGTTTGCAGGGCCGCGACATGGTCCTCGCCTTCCCCGTTTATACGACACTACAAGATAGACCGCTTTGCATCGGCGGACGCCTCCTTTGGTAGGAGGGTCCTCCAGCAAGTTGTCTCAGAGATCAATCTACCGGCCTTATCTGTTTCCCACCCCTTGGGACAGTGAGGCTTTGGTACGTCCCATCCGTGGATTATCCATCTCCTGTACTGGAGAAGGGGCGTTGGTCTTACCTGAACGCCTTTTCTCAGTACGGAGATGGATAATCCACACCCACCCCAAGGCCAGCAGGCCGCTAGTAGGGAGCTGAGAGCCAATACCTCGTCAATCATCAGCCAATTCGCCCTCGTTAAGAATGGACTCCACAGGAAGTGGGGGCGTGTCAAGCTTTGGCTACTTGGTCTCAAGAGCAGGCAGACAGAGAAAACCCATCCGTGGATTATCCATCTCCGTACTGAGAAAAGGCGTTCAGGTAAGACCAACACCCCTTCTCATCTTGTAATTTGTTTATCAACTTTTTCTCTCTCTCTTTTTTCAATTTATCTCACATGATTTGGTTAAATCTGCATTAATAATAATAATAATAATAATAATAATGATGATGATGTTGGAAGGGACCTTGGAGGTCATCTAGTCCAACCCGCTGTTCAGGCAGGAAACCCTATACTATTCCAAACAAATGGCTGTCCAGTTTCTTCTTAAAAACTTCCAGTGTTGGAACATTCACCACTTCTGGAGGCAGGTTGTTCCACTGGTTAATTGTTCTAACTGTCAGGAAGTTTCTCCTTAGTTCTAGGTTAGTTCCTGCCTTCAGGCGCTTTGAAAAATAGCTTGACTCCCTCTTCTTTGTGGCAGCCCCTGAGATATTGGAACATTGTTATCATGTCCCCCCTCATCTTTCTCTTCATTAAACTAGACATACCCAATTCCAGCAGCCTTTCCTTATACAGTCAGGTCCAGAAATATTGGGACATCGACACAATTTGAACATCTTTGGCTCTATGCACCACCACAATGGAGTTGGAATGAAACAAACACAATGTGCTTTAACTGCAGACTGTCAGTTTTAATTTGAGGGTATGTACATCCAACTCAGATGAACGGGGTAGGACTTACAGCAGTGTGCATATGTGCCTCCCATTTGTTAAGGGACCAAAGGTAATGGGACAATTGGCTTCTCAGCTGTTCCATGGCCAGGTGTGTGATATTCCCTCATTACCCCAATTACAATGTGCAGATAAAAGGCCCAGAGTTCATTTCAAGTGTGCTATTTGCATTTGGAATCTGTTGCTGTCAACTCTCAAGATGAGATCCAAAGAGCTGTCACTATCAGTGAAGCAAGCCATCATTAGGCTGAAGAAACAAAACAAACCCATCAGAGAGATAGCAAGAACATTAGGCGTGGCCAAAACAACTGTTTGGAATATTCTCAAAAAGAAGGAACACCAAAAGACACGGGAGACCACAGAAAACAACTGTGATGGATGACCGAAGAATTCTTTCCCTGGTGAAGAAAACACCCTTCACAACAGTTGGCCAGATCAAGAACACTCTCCAGGAGGTAGGTGTATGTGTGTCAAAGTCAACAATCAAGACAAGACTTCACCAGAATGAATACAGAGGGTTCACCACAAGATGTAAACCATTGGTGAGCCTCAAAAATAGGAAGGCCAGATTAGAGTTTGCCAAACAACATCTAACAAAGCCTTCACAGTTCTGGAACAAGATCCTATGGACAGATGAGACCAAGATCAACTTGCACCAGAGTGATGGGAAGACATGAGTATGGAGAAGGAAAGGAACTGTTCATGATCCTAAGCATACCACCTATCAGTGAAGGATGGTGGTGGTAGTGTCATGGCGTGGGCATGTATGGCTGCCAATGGAACTGGTTCTCTTGTATTTATTGATGATGTGACTGCTGACAAAAGCAGCAGGATGAATTCTGAAGTGTTTCGGGCAATATTATCTGCTCACATTCAGCCAAATGCTGCAGAACTCATTGGACGGCGCTTCACAGTGCAGATGAACAGTGACCCAAAGCATACTGCAAAAGCAACCAAAGAGTTTGTGAAGGGACAGAAGTGAAATGTTATGCAATGGCCAAGTCAATCATCCTCCCATTGAGGATGCATTTCACTTGCTGAAGACAAAACTGAAGAGAAAATGCCCCAAGAACAAGCAGGAACTGAAGACAGTTGCAGTAGAGGCCTGGCAGAGCATCACCAGGGATGAAAACCAGCATCTGGTGATGTCTATGTATTCCAGACTTCAGGCTGTGATTGACTGCAAAGGATTTGCAACCAAGTATTAAGAAGGGAAAGTTTGATTTATGATTATTATTTTGTCCCATTATCTTTGGTCCCTTAACAAGTGGGAGGCACATATGCAAACTGCTGTAAGTCCTACCCCGTTCGTCTGAGTTGGATGTACATACCCTCAAATTAAAGCTGACAGTCTGCAGTTAAAGCACATTGTGTTTGTTTCATTCCAACTCCATTGTGGTGTATAGAGCCAAAGATGTTCGAATTGTGTCGATGTCCCAATATTTCTGGACCTGACTGTATGCTTTAGCCTCCAGTCCCCTAATCATCTTTGTTGCTCTTCTCTGTATTCTTTCTAGAGTCTCAACAATTTTTTTACATCGTGGTGACCAAAACTGGATGCAGTATTCCAAGTGTGGCCTTACCAAGGCATTGTAAAGTGGTATTAATACTTCATGTGATCTTGATTCTATCTCTCTGTTAATGCAGCCTAGCACTGTGTTGGCTTTTTTGGCAGCTGCAGCACACTGCTGGCTCATATTTTCTGATACATCTTATCAAGTAGTAGGTTGTGATCTACTTTATCAAATGCCTTACTGAAGTCCAAGTAAATTATATCCACAGCATTCCTCTGATCCACTAATTTTGTCACTTCATCAAAGAATGGATAAGATTTGTCTGGCATGATCTGTTTTTGACAAATCCATGTTGGCTTTTAGTAATGACTTTGTTTGCCTCTAGGTGTTCACTGATTCGTTGTTTGATTATCTTTTCCAGAATCTTCCCAGGTATTGAGGTCAGGCTGATAGGTCTGTAATTTCCTGGGTCCATTTTTTTTCCTTTTTTGAAGATGGGAACCACATCAGCTCTTTTCCAGTCCTCCAGTAGTTCCCCAGTGCTCCAGGATCTTTGAAAAATATAGTTCAATGGTTCTGAGATCACATCTGCCAGTTCCTTGAGAACCCTGCCATCTTCCCAGTTTATTTGCATTTTAGAAAAAAAATTGTTTTGCTCTTCTGATTTGTTGAGCCAACTCTTCTGACTTTATTAGGTTTAGTTTATGTTTAATTATCTCCATTTGTCCTTCAAGAGTTTTTTTGTGGATCTTTTTGAAGTTCTAGCTCCAATTTTTTAAACTCTTCCCTTAACGTTGTACGATGTGGCTTTTTCTCTTTATTCTTTTCAGCCGTATAAGTTATAGCTAATCCTCTGAAGTATGCTTTGGCTGTATCCCATTTGTACTGGAGTGAAGTGTCTTCTTTTTTATTTTCTTTGAAAAAGAACTCCATTTCCTTTACTGCTCTTTCTGAAATTCTTTCTCCTTTAATAAGAGTTGATTCCATGTCCACCTTTATTTCTTCTTTACTCTTGTTCAACTCAGCTTTATCAGATAATGGTCAGCCCAAATATTGGGTTCTATCTCAACGTCATGTATATTAGTTCTTAATTTAGGGGGCCCCTTTCATGGATTACTGCCTTGTTGTGGTGAAGGGGCTTGCTCAATTCAATGAAGCTATGAGCTATGCTGAGCAGGGCCACCCAAGACAGACAGGCCATAGCAGAGAGTTCTCACAAAATGTGATCCACTGGGGAAGGAAATGGCAACCTACTCCAGTATCTTTGCCGTGAAAACCCCACAGACAGTATCAAAAAGCAAAAAGATATGATGCTGAAAGATGAGCCCCTCAGGTCGGAAGGTGTCCAATATCCTACTGGGGAAGAGCAGAGGGCTAGTACTAGTAGCGCCAGAAAGAGTGAAGTGACTGGGCCAAAGCTGAAAGGACGCTCAGCTGTGGATGCATCTGGTGGTGAAAGGAAAGTCTGATGCTCTAAAGATCTTTTCTCCACAGGAACCTGGAATGTAAGATCCATGAATCAAGGCAAACTGGATATGGTCAAACAAGAGATGACAAAACTGAAGATCGACATCTTAGGAATTGACGAACAACTACTACTGCTGAAGAGGATGAAATTGACCGGTTCTATGAAGCCATACAGCACCTTATAGAATCAACACCAAAAAATGATGTCCTTATCATCATGGGGGATTGAAATGCTAAAGTAGGAAGCCAAACGATAAACAGAATAACAGGCAAGTTTGGCCTTGGAGTACAAAATGAAGCAGGGCACAGGCTGATAGAATTTTACTAAGAGAATACGATGGTCATAGCATATACTCTTTTCCAACAACCCAAGAGACATCTCTACACATGGACATCACCAGACGGTCAACACAGAAATCAGATTGACTATGTGCTCCGCAGCCAAAGATAGAGAAGCTCTATACAATCAGTAAAAACAAGACCAGGAGCTGACTGTGGGTCAGATCATGAGCTTCTCATTGCAAAATTTAGGCTTAAATTGAAGAAAGTAGGGAAAAACACTAGGCCACTCAGATATGAACTACCGTATATGCCGGCGTACAAGGCAACTTCCACAAGCGTTAAAATCGGCGCCAAAGACGGTCGTCTTATACGCCGGAAATACTGGTAGTTTCTGGTGTATAAGACGATGTTCTAGGAATGCGACTCGGCAACAAAGACGGGGGTCATCTTATACGCCGGGTCGCCTTGTACCCCGGCATATACGGTAAATCATATCCCTGATTAATATACAGTAGTATATATAATACAGTAGAGGTGACAAATAGATTTAAGGAATTAGATTTGATAGAGTGCCTGAAGAACTATGGACGGAGGTTCGCAAGATTGTACAAGAGGTAGCAACTAAAACCATCCCAAAGAAAAAGAAATGCAAGAAAGCAAAATGGCTGAGGAAGCTTTGCAAATAGCTGAGGAAAGAAGGGAAGTGAAAGCCAAGGGAGAAAGAGAAAGATACACCCAACTGAATGCAGAATTCCAGAGAATAGATAGAAGAAATAAGAATGCCCTCTTAAATGAACAGTGCAAAGAAATAGAAGAGAACAGTAGGAAGAACCAGAGATCTTTTCAAGAAAATTGGAGATATGAAGGGAATGTTTCATGCAAAGAAGGGCATGATAAAGGACCAAAATGGCAGGGACCTAACAGGCAGAAGAGATTAAGAGATTAAGAAGAGAACTATACAAGTACAAGCTTAGCGTCCCTGATAACCACAATGGGGTGGTCACTGACCTCAAGCCATACAGAATGTGAAGTTAAATGGGCCTTAGGAAAGTTGAGCAACAACAAAGCTAGTGGAGGTGACAGTATTCCAGCTGAGCTATTCAAAATTTTAAAAGACGATGCAATAAAAGCGCTACACTCAATTTGCCAGCAAATTTGGAAAACAACAGTGGCCACAGGATTGGAAAAGGTCAGTTTACATTCCAATTCCAAAGAAAGGCCATGCCAAAGAATGTTCAAACTATCGCACCATTGCACTCATTTCACATGCAAGTAAAGTTATGCTTAAAATCCTACAAGCTAGACTCCAGTATGTGGATCGAGAACTTCCAGACGTACAGGCAGGATTTCAAAGAGGCAGAGGAACTAGAGATCAAATTGGCAACATACGCTGGATCATGGAGAAAGCTAGGGAATTCCAGAAAACTACTTCTACTTCATTGACTAGGCCAGCGATTCTCAACGTTTGTGTGACGGCGACCCCCGTCACACAAACGTTATGCGCATACGTGGCACGGTGCGCATGGGGGCGGGGCCCCGTGCGCGGTGCGCATGCGCGGCACCACCCCCAGAGGCGCAGTGCCGCCCCCATGCGCGGTGCGCATGCGCGGCGGCGCCCCCCGGAGGCACGCCGCCACCACCACGTGCGGCGCGCGTGCGCGGCACCCCCCCCCGGAGGCGCAGCGCACCCCCGGAGGGGACAAAATGGCGGATCGCCACCTTTGGCGACCCCCGAAAAGAGGTCGATCGACCCCAAATGGGGTCGCGACCCATAGGTTGAGAACCGCTGGACTAGGCTAAAGCCTTTGGTTGTGTGGATCACAACAAATTGTGGCAAGTTCTTAAAGAGAGGGGAGTACCAGACCATCTTATTTGTCTTTTGAGAAACCTATATGCGGGTCAAGAAGCAACAGTGAGAACTGGAGACGGAACCACGAATTGGTTCAAAATTGGGAAAGGAGTCTGGCAAGGCTGTATTCTGTCGCCCTGCCTACTTATCTTATATGCAGAGCACATCATGAGAAAGGCAGGGCTAGATGAATCAAAGGTTGGAATTAAGATTGCCGGGAGAAATATCAACAACCTAAGATATGCAGATGATACCAGTCTAATGGCACAAAGTGAAGAGGAACTAAAGAGCCTCTTGATGCGGGTGAAAAAGGAGAATGCAAAAGTTGGCTTGAAACTCAACATCAAGAAAACCAAGATCATGGCGTCCGGCCCTCTCAATTCTTGGCAAATAGATGGGGAAGAAATGGAGGTAGTGACAGATTTTATTTTTCTGGGCTCAAAGATCACCACAGATGGGGACTGCAGCCAAGAAATGAAAAGACGCTTGCTCCTCGGGAGGAAAGCTATGGCAAATCTAGACAGCATACTAAAAATCAGAAACATCACCCTACCAACAAAAGTACGTATAATCAAAGCCATGGTTTTCCCAGTTGCAATGAAAGTTGGACTATAAGAAAGGCTGAGCACAAAAGAATTAAGGCCTTAGAACTACGGTGCTGGAGAAGATTCCTGTGAATCCCCTGGACTGCAAAGCGATCAAACCGGTCAGTCCTAGAGGAGATCAACTCTGATTGTTTTTTAGAAGGCCAGATCCTGAAGTTAAAACTCCAGTACTTTGGCCATCTAATGAGAAGAAAGGACTCACTGGAGAAGAGCCTAATGCTGGGAAAGATTGAGGACAATAGAAGAAGAGGATGACAGAGAATGAGATAGCTGGATGGAGTCACTGAAGCAGTAAGCATGAGCTTAAATAGACTAGAGAAGATGGTAGAGGACAGGAAGGTCTGGAGGAACATTGTCCGTGGGGTCGCGATGAATCAGACACGACTTCGCAACTAACAACAACAACAATTTAGGGGACATCCATATCATATCAATTCTAGACCATGATTTGTGTCTATTTTGGGGTTCATTTCTTTCCAGACATTCTGTACGCAGATTTCTTCTGCCATTTTAACAAACACTTTAGGTAATCTTTCTTCCTTTTTTTCCTACTTTACTACTTTTGTAATCTAATTTTTCATTCACAATTGTGTTAAAGCCTCCTACTAAACAAATATTTTGATATTCCATTTCCAATATTTTCCTGTGTAGTTTTTGATAAAATATTTCTTGTTTATTATTTGGTGCATATATTGCTATTATCAACATCTTTTTTTGATTTATCGTCATTTCCACCATTAAAATTCTTCCTTCTTCCTTCAAGGTCCCTTCCAAGTCTGTTATTCTGTTATCCATCAGTTAAAGCCGCCACATCTCTAAAATTAGCTCAAAAGCTTTGACTGTAAACTATTTTGGGACATATTTCCAGGATTGAAAGACATAGATTTTCTCCATATACACATTTGTAGGTGTGTATCTGTATTTCTCTCTTTATGCATATATCTGGAAATATATAATCTATCCCCATCACTTCCAGATGTATTTGATGATAACCTTTTGTGTTCCTAAGCATTTATGATTGACCGAAGTCAACAAGAAATTTTACCCAAATTTTACCCAACCTGAATTTGATTGAATGGATATTTGAACATAGATGTTGGTAGTATTCCATGTATCAGATGAATCATAAATAATGTAAGAGATTATTCTATCATTGTGGCACGTTTGCGTTTTCATTGTAATGTATACTTTTTTTCTTTTTTCACACCTCTCACCATTTTATAAAAATTAAAGTTGCACTTTTCTTTAAATCTTATAGAAAAGAGGATGGCAAGAAGATCACTCTGGACAGCTAAGAATAACATGCAACACTGAAAAGGAAAGCAAACCGAGCCAGAAATCAAAATATTTTCCATTTCCTTCAGAAAACCACACAATTGTCCTCCTCCAGCAGCTCTTAGAAAAAAAGAGAGAAAATCAAGAAAGATTTCAAACTGGAATAAGTAGATTTTTCAGAACTCAAGGATACTTTACATGAAAAGAGAAGGGAGATTATTTTTCATTCATTAAAAGAATGAAATATCTGGAAGTCAGTTGGAGGAAAAGGTGAGTAGAGCAGAGTCGTACAGGCCTCGCACTGTGAGGAAGAGAACGACTTGAATGAAAATACCACTAAACAAGGGATTATCCATACTTTTGACTTTCTCAAGAATATCAGCTGTGGAAAAGCTCCATAGTTGTGTCTATTGTTAGAAAAGCATAGATTGCAAATCACAACTGATTATGCACAAGAGGAGCCACACAGGATAAAAACCATACAAATCATCTGATTTTGGCAAAAGCTTTAGTCAGAACAGCTCCCTTGTGGTTCATGGAAAGAGCTACACAAGAGAAAAGCCATAAAAGCACTCCTAGTGCAGTAAATGCTTTAGTGAGCATGGCAACGTGGTGATACATCAGAGGATTCATAGCAGAGAGAAAACGTATGACTGTACTGATTGTGTGAAAGTTTCATTAGAAATTCCCATGTCATGAGGCACCATAGGTCATACACAGAAGAGAAACACTTTGAATGTCCTCATTGTGGGAAAAGTTTCAATAGAAATTCCCATCTGGTGAGACACCAGAGGACTCACACAGGAGAGAAACCCTATGAATGTCCTGATTGTGGGAAACGTTTCAGTGAGAATTCCAAGCTTGTGATCCACCAGAGGACTCACACAGGAGAGAAACCCTTTGAATGTATTTATTGTGGGAAAAGTTTCAGTCGCAATTCCACCCTGGTGATACACCAGAGGACTCACACAGGAGAGAAACCCTTTGAATGTCCTGATTGTGGGAAAGGTTTCAGTTGGAATTCCCACCTAGTGAGACACCAGAGGACTCACACAGGAGAGAAACCTTTTGAATGTCCTGATTGTGGGAAAAGTTTCTGTTGCAATTCCCACCTAGTGATGCACCAGAGGACTCACACAGGAGACAAACCCTTTCAATGTATTTATTGTGGGAAAAGTTTCAGTCGCAATTCCAGCCTGGTGATACACCAGAGGACTCACACAGGAGAGAAACCCTTTGAATGTCTTGATTGTGGAAAAAGTTTCAGTTGCAATTCTAGCCTGGTGATACACAAGAGGAATCACACAGGAGAGAAACCCTTTGAATGTCCTGATTGTGGGAAAAGTTTCAGTCGTGATTCTTCTCTGGTGAATCACCAGAGTACACACAGAGGAGAGAAACCCTTTGAATGTCCTGTTTGTGGGAAAAGTTTCAGTCAGAATTCCAGCCTTGTGAACCACCAGAGGACTCACACAGGAGAGAAACCCTTTGAATGTCCTGTTTGTGGGAAAGGTTTCAGTCAGCATTCCAGCCTTGTGAACCACCAGAGGACTCACACAGGAGAGAAACCCTTTGAATGTCCTGATTGTAGGAAAAGTTTCAGTCACAATTCCCACTTGGTGACTCACCAGAGGACTCACACAGGAGAGAAACCGTTTGAATGTCCTGATTGTGGGAAAAGTTTCAGTCAGAGTTCCAGCCTTGTAATACACCAGACGATTCACACAGGAGAGAAACTCTTTGAATGTCCTGATTGTGGAAAAAGTTTCAGTTGTTATTCCTACCTGGTGACACACCAGAGGACTCACACAGGAAAGAAACCGTTTGAATGTCTTGATTGTGGGAAACGTTTCAGTGAGAATTCCAAGCTTGTGATCCACCAGAGGACTCACACAGGAGAGAAACCCTTTGAATGTATTTATTGTGGGAAAAGTTTCAGTCGCAATTCCACCCTGGTGATACACCAGAGGACTCACACAGGAGAGAAACCCTTTGAATGTCCTGATTGTGGGAAAGGTTTCAGTTGGAATTCCCACCTAGTGAGACACCAGAGGACTCACACAGGAGAGAAACCTTTTGAATGTCCTGATTGTGGGAAAAGTTTCTTTTGCAATTCCCACCTAGTGATGCACCAGAGGACTCACACAGGAGACAAACCCTTTCAATGTATTTATTGTGGGAAAAGTTTCAGTCGCAATTCCAGCCTGGTGATACACCAGAGGACTCACACAGGAGAGAAACCCTTTGAATGTCTTGATTGTGGAAAAAGTTTCAGTCGCAATTCTAGCCTGGTGATACACAAGAGGAATCACACAGGAGAGAAACCCTTTGAATGTCCTGTTTGTGGGAAAAGTTTCAGTCAGAATTCCAGCCTTGTGAACCACCAGAGGACTCACACAGGAGAGAAACCCTTTGAATGTCCTGATTGTAGGAAAAGTTTCAGTCACAATTCCCACTTGGTGACCCACCAGAGGACTCACACAGGAGAGAAACCGTTTGAATGTCCTGATTGTGGGAAAAGTTTCAGTCAGAATTCCAGCCTTGTAATACACCAGACGATTCACACAGGAGAGAAACCCTTTGAATGTCCTGATTGTGGAAAAAGTTTCAGTTGTTATTCCTACCTGGTGACACACCAGAGGACTCACACAGGAAAGAAACCGTTTGAATGTCTTGATTGTGGGAAACGTTTCAGTGAGGATTCCAGCATTGTGGTACACCAGAGGACTCATACAGGAGAGAAACCCTTTGAATGTATTTATTGTGGGAAAAGTTTCAGTCGCAATTCCAGCCTGATGATACACCAGAGGACTCACACAGGAGAGAAACCCTTTGAATGTATTTATTGTGGGAAAAGTTTCAGTCACAATTCCAGACTGGTGTCCCACCACAGGACTCACACAGGAGAGAAACCCTTTGAATCTCCTGATTGTGGGAAAAGTTTCAGTGAGAATTCCAGCATTGTGGTACACCAGAGGACACACAGGAGAAAAACCTTTTGAATGTCCTGTTGTGGGAAAAGTGTCAGTCAGAATTCCAGCCTTGTGAACCACCAGAGTACTCACACAGGAGAGAAACCCTTTGAATGTCCTGATTGTAGGGAAAGTTTCAATCAGAATTCCAACCTGGTGAGACACAAGAGGATTCACACAGGAGAGAAACCATTTGAATGTCCTGATTGTGGGAACAGTTTCAGTCAGAATTCCAGCCTTGTGAAACATTAGAGCAGTGGTTCTCAACCTTTTTAATGCCACGACCCCCAACCGGTTGTAAGTCGAGGACTACTCAACCGGTCGTAAGTCGAGGACTACTCAACTGGTCCAGCACCGTTTGCAGAATGGGACTTTTGGTGGGCTCAGCAGGGCAGAGACAGCCTGAACAATTCCTATTGGCTTTTGAAAGCCAATAGAATTAGACTCTATTCAAGAGAGTCTGTTCTATTGGCTTTCAAAAGCCAATAGAATAAAAGGGAGTAGCCCAGCTAAGGAAAAGGGGAAAAAAATGGCGGACTGCGTTGTTTGGTGACCCCCGTGAAATGGTCGTTCGACCCCAAATGGGGTCCCGACCCACAGATTGAGAACCACTGCATTAGAGGACTCACACAGGAGAGAAACCCTTTGAATGTCGTGCTTGTGGGAGACGTTTTAGTCAGAATTCCCACCTGGTGACACACCAGAGGATTCACATAGGGAATAAATCTTTAAAATGTCTACTCTTTGCACGTTACTTCACTCATAAATCATCCCTTATTGCATACAAGGAAATCCATATGAGGCAAAAGTTGAAGAATTTAGAAAAGGCTTGAAATTCATTTGTGATCTGCCATTGAAACTGTAGTTGAGAAATTGACTATTTGAATTGTTGTCTGAATCTTTTTACTCAAACATCTCTCAGGATTAGACTTGTAGGTGGAGAGAAAAGGAAAATGGAAGAGGGCTAACTGCCAAATTCTGGTTAGTAGCAGCAGCTAGTGGATATTTCCTTTTGTAGAAGTTGTGGATCTCAGAAAGGCTTCTGGGTGATAGTTTTGTATATTGATTATATAAGTCCCACATGTGGTGTTTCAGGCCTTCTACCTTGGTTTCCTCCATATTTTGAGCCCCAGAATTCCTCAGCTAGCATAGAAAAGGTCCTGTCATGGACCTTGCAATTATGGTTGCATGTTGCAACGGCCATTAAGTGAGACTACCCTGATCTCTCTGATGCAGCCATTAATTGAATGTGTCAGTCACTAAGTGGAACACTGTCTACCTCAGGGTTGGGAAATCTCTTGGAGGCCTAGTGCAGGCCCAGGTTTGCCTGTTGTAGGCATCTCTAGGCCTCCCCCACCCTGTGCTCTGTTTCCCAACCCTTGTGCTGCCCAGTTCTTTCCCACCCCAGGGTCTCCACGGGCTTTTTCTCCCTCTCACTGGGTCCCTGCACGCCTGACACCCTCCTCTCTCTTTCTAAGATTTCAGATTCTCACGTTGGGGAAGGAGGGGAGGGTGTGCATCCCTGGCCCTTGGGACTGTGTCTGGTAGCAGCCGTTATTTTCAGTGGGGCCTGGCTTCCTCCCTGGGCCATGCGGTGGACTTGTGGAAGCGGCTGCCATTTGGCCATACTGTCACTCAGAAGAGAGACAAACCTCTCTGTTTTGCTACCTAACATGAGAAAAAAAATGTGCAGTTGAAAAGTTTTTATTGTTGATAAGGGAAACAATGGGTATTTTTAGGTAGGAAAAACGAAAAGAACAGGAATAAAATATGTAATATCTGGCTGTATATCAGAATATCATCAAGATACACCAAAACCCCTTTGTACACGTGATCATATAGGACTTCATTAATCAACTGCATAAATACGGCTGGGGCCCCCTGTAGTCCAAATGGCATGACTTTAAACTAATAGCTCCCCATAGAACAGTTGAAGGCAGTTTTCCACTCGTCTCCCTCTTTTATTCTCATCTGATAATATGCCTCTCTTAGGACTAATTTAGTGAAGACACTCCCCTTAGCCAGATGGGTCAATAAATCCTTTAGGAGGGGGAGGGGGTATTTATTTTCCACACTCACAGCGTTGAAACCCTTATAGTCTATGAAGAGACGAAGAGACCCATCTTTTTTCTCTTTGAACAACACAGGGGCTCCCACAATAGATTTGGCCCGTTCAATAAACCCCCTCGCTAGGTTTTTGTTCACATATCGCTGCATCTCCTCCATTTCAAGGGGGACATGGCATACATTCTCGGTCATGGGAGTTTGGCTCCTGGCACCAGTTCGATGGAGCAGTCATTGGGTCTGTGAGGGGGTAGGGCATCATATTGTTTTTCACTAAATGCCTCCGCCAGCTCCCAGTATTCATTGGGGATGACTGGTTCGCCTGGAGGCAGTGAGACAGCCATGTGCGCTCGCTCATTGGGTGTCAGTGCTGCAAATATTGTATATTCTTGCTTTGACAATATGCAGAACTGTCTGGTATTTTTGAGGTTAATACAGAGCAGAAGAGGGTGGGGGCAAAGCCAGGGGGAAAGAAAGAGGAAGGAAACCTTTGACCTTCACACTAATTGGATAATGTGATATATGACAGCTAATTTAGGGAGGGAACATGCTGATAATTTAACTGCTCAGAGGAAGAGAACTCAGATCTTAGCATAAAACTTTGTATGCCTCTGCCAACATTTTGAAGCAATAAAAGACTTTTAGGGAAACCAATGCCTGGAAGTTCTTTGAAGTGTTTCATTAGCCGGAACCATAACAACATGCTAAGATCTCAATCCTTTTCAAACGACCTGGGGTCCCGGGCCCCATCCATTTCCTCTATGCTTGAGGGGAGCTGGTAAAGATTCGGGGAGATCTCATTATGGAGAAAGAAAGATTGCCTGAGGCTAGCCCCCTGGCTGCAACAGTTTCCCTGGGGGGAGGGAGCATCAGCCGGCAAGCCGGGGGAGAGAGGAATCTGGCAGGTTTCCCAGCTGAGAGCAAAGACTTCAAAAGCAGAACAGACAGATACCAAAGTTATGGGTGAGTCATTGGAATGATTTCAAGACTCAGACATGAAACCCAGAAATCAATTCCTACAGAGAGAAGCCTACAGCCCTTACATTGCAGATATTCCTGCGAGGGACTCCAGCCCTGAAGAGAGTGAGAATCCCAGTCTGAGTCCTCTGCAGCAATTGGGAGATTGGGTTCCCCAGCAGGTGGCTGATCCATGTCCTCTGAACTTGTCACAGCTAATAGAGGCCTTGCAATGCCTTGGGGTGGTACAGAAGCCAGGAGATCAGCAGCTGGTGGGAGAACAGCCACAGCAAGGAGATTGGCCACAGCCCCCAAACATTCAACCCTTGGGCATAAATCTGCAGCCAGGATGGGGCCAACAGCAACTGGAGGCACCACGTCAACTACAGAGGGCCCAGCAGCCATTGGATCAGCAGGCAGGATGGGGCCCACAGCAGCCTTTGTTCGCACCACCCTTCAAAGCAACCTTCGATCGGGACCCAGAGAAGCTGATTTTTTTCCTCAACCAAGTGTGTTCTCACTTAAATCGCTGGGCCTATCTCTACCTGGAACCAGGGGCCATGGTCGATGTCATTGCGTCCAACCTAGAGGGAGAAGCATCTGAATGGGTGAACAATTTATATAGTGAGCAAGCCCCCAAATTGGAAGATCCCCACCTCTTTCTCTTAAGTCTGAGAGAACGATTTGAGGACCCATCCATTGGTCTCAAAGCAGCAGGACAAATTCACAAAATAAAACAAGCCGGGAGGCCTGCCCTGGAGTACGTGTGAGAATTCTGCAAGATAGCAGGTCGAATAGAGGGGTGGCTGAGCAGTCCCTCATCCATTACTTCATTGAGGGATTAGACGATCACCTCTCTCAGGCCTGCATCTATCGAGAAGTACCTGATTGGCTACAGGAGTGGTAGCAGACAGCCATGAAGTTAGATGATAAGCTCTCGCTATAAGAAGCTTCCCCCACATGAACCCGAGCACCAACCAGAGCTACCCAGGCAGCAATCACCCCCACGAAAGCCTTCAACTATTGCAATGGCTGAGAGACTCCGGCCATCTACACGCCCTTCCTTCAAGTGTTTCCGGTGTGGACAAGGAGGACATCGAGTGGCCACCTTTCTAGTCCCCTACCCCTGACTGTAGAGCAGACCAGAACCAGCAATGCGAAAGAAACCTGCTCAGCGGCTAACGAGAGAAAAATCCAACCGACTCATGCAGGAACCTGTCGCCCAGGTTACACCCCCCCCACAGGAGGACGCCGGGACTCCAGGTGGACCCGCCCCTGCTCTACCCTTCTTTGACAGCGACGATGAAGGAGAGAACGACCCGATGGTGAGTTGACAAATCCCGCCTTTTTAACTGACCGCCAAACTTATAATCCCTAAGTCTGGGACACAAATGGACTTGAACTTACTAATTGATTTGGGTTGCACCCACTGCATTATTAGTCTGCCATTTGCCATGAAAATGGACATACGGGCAAAACAGCTTTCCAAACCGGTGAGGTTTGAGCAAGCCGATGGCTCCCTGATGGAAGGGACTCTTTTTTTTTTATTGAAAATTTTTATAAATTTTTACAAAAAAAACAAAATAACAATACAAAAACGAAAAACAACATATACAAAAAAGCTAAACATGACATAACAAAAGTCCCCTTCCCCAACCCGCCCCAAAAACACCCACCCCCTTCCCCCCCCTGAGCTTCCCAGAGCAGAATATAGGCTTAATTAAAAAAGAATTAAAAAGGTTATATATTTATATAAAAAAAAAGAAAATATAACACTGAGATATATGTATATATATATAAAAGTAAAAGTTATGAAAAAGCTATGTGATATTTTTTATATCCAATTTAAATTGTATAAATTTTATCCATTTATCCCAAACTGCAAGAAATTTCTCTTGCGTTTGTTCCTTTAAGAAAGCCGAAATCTTTGCCATTTCCGCCAAATAAGACACTTTAAGGAACCATTCCTGCATTGTAGGCAAAGATTCCTTCTTCCAGTATTGTCCTACTAACAGCCTTGCGGCTATAATCAAATTTAACATCAATATAACCTCCTTTGTATCACAATCAGTAACTATGCCTAGCAAAAATAATTGTGGAGTAAATTTTACCCTCCTTCTAAAAATTCTCTGAATATTCCACCATATCTTAATCCAGAATGCTTTTATCTCTCTACACGACCACCAAATGTGATAATAGGTAGCATCCAAACAACCACATCTCCAACATTTAGGCTGTAAGTCAGGGTACATGAAAGACATTTTTTGTGGATCAAGGTGCCATCTATAAAACATTTTATAAAAATTCTCCCTTAAATTCTGTGCTTGTGTAAATTTGACATTTCTCACCCAAATGGTTTCCCAGGTATCCAATGGACTGGTTCACTAAAGTTCTGCGCCCATCTAATCATACAATCTTTAATTAATTCCGTTTCTGAGTCCAATTCAACTAGAACCCCATAAATTCTCTTAATATGAGTTTGTCTTTGATCCTTCACTTGCTTAATAAAATTTTCATCTTCTCTAAGAAAACCCACCTTACAATCCACCTTCCATCTATCTACTAATTGCCTATATTGAAACCAAGAATAAATAATATTTTCTTGTGCTAACTCTTCCCGTGATTTTAACTGCCAATTTTGTCCCTCCCATCTGAGTAGCTGTCTATAAGACACCATGTCCATTTTAACACCTCTTTTTATTCCTTCTATCGCATGCCAAGGTATAGCCCATAATGGTACTTTAAAATCACCTTTATAATATTTTCTCCAAATCCTAAGTAAGGAAATTCTTATAATATGAGATTTAAAAGCCCAATCCACTTTTTTATTGAATATTAAATAGGCATGCCAACCAAAAAGTAAATCCCATCCCTCTAGATGGAGTATCTCAAGATTTGTCAAATTTACCCAGTCACTAATTAGTGTTAAAACCACCGCATCATAATATAATTTCAAATTTGGTACCTTGAGTCCACCTCTCTCACGGAAGTCTTGCATGATTTTAAACTTAACCCTTGGTTTTTTCCCTGCCCAAATGAATTTATTGACGCCTTTCTGCCATTCACTTAAATTAATCTCATTCTTCAAAATCGGTAACATTTGGAACAAAAAAAGAAACTTGGGTAGAATATTCATTTTTATCACTGCAATTCTTCCCATGAGAGATAATTGCAACTTCTCCCAATTCTTCAAGTCCTTCTGTACACTAGCCCACAACCTTTCATAGTTATTTTTAAATAATTTTGCATTAGAAACAGATAACATCACCCCCAAGTATTTTACCTTATTAACAATTTCAAAGCCCGTCAAGTTAACCAAAGTCTGCTTCTCCTGGATAGTCATAATTTTAGGTAGGATTTTAGTCTTATTAACATTAATCTTAAAACCCGAAACCAAACCATAGTGATGGATCAACTGTAATAACTTTACTACAGAATGGGTAGGTTGCGACAAAGTAACCACCAAGTCGTCCGCAAAAGCTCTTAACTTGTATTCTTTTTTGTTAACTTCTATTCCTTTAATTTCCTGCGACTCTCGAATTTTGATCAACAGTATTTCCAGTGTTAGAACAAACAACAACGGTGATAATGGACATCCCTGCCTAGTACCTTTCTCTATTGTAAAAACCTCTGACAAACCTCCATTGACAATAAGTTGTGCCGTTTGTTTTTGATATATTACCATAAGAGCTTGTGATATCTTTTCACCAAAATTCATTTCTTCAATTACTCTTAACATAAAATTCCAATTCAGTTGATCAAAGGCTTTTTCAGCATCTAAAAATATCAGCCCTGCGGGGACTTGGTTGTTCTTGTCTAGATATTCTAATAAATTAATGATTTGTCTAACATTATTTTTCATGTACCTACCAGTTATAAACCCAGATTGATCTTTATGCACAAGATGATGCACAACCCTCATAAACCTATTTACTAGGATTTTAACAAATATCTTATAGTCAACATTTAAAAGAGATATAGGTCTATAATTCTTTGGGAAAGTAAGATCTTGATCCTCCTTTGGAATCAAAGATATGAAAGCACTACGCCATGAAGGAGGAATCTCTGAGCCCTGTAAGATATCATTAAAAAGATCACCTAATGGTTGGATCATCTCCTCCATTAAAGCTTTATAATAAACAGCTGTCAACCCATCCGTACCCGGTGCTTTCCCTGATTTCAATTGTTTAATTGCTATCTCAATTTCCTCTTTAGTAATTAAACCATTAATTTCATTTTTCTGGTCCTCTGTCAGTTTGGGAAAACTAACCTCGCTTAAGTATTTGTTTATATCTAAGATTTGCACATTAGTAGATTTGTATAGTTTTTGATAATAGTCTAAAAAGGATTTCTTGATCAATTCCTTCTGAAAAACTAATTTACCCTTATAATTTATTTTATCTATTATTCTCTGTCTCTGTTTCTTTCTTAATTGATAAGCCAACCATCTCCCTGGTTTGTTGGAATTACAAAATGTATTTTGTTTCATAAACAATAAGTTAGTTGCAGCTTGATCCGCCAGCAACATATTAAATTGTGTTCTTAACAACTTTATAGATTCTTTAATACTTTCATCTGAAGGATTTAAAATCAAAGACTTTTCTTTTAATTTAATTTCATCTTCCAATTCTTTACGTTTCTGAGTCTGCTTTTGCTTATGAAAGTTATTCATTTTTATCAAAATCCCACGCATAAATGCTTTACCTGCATCCCATACCATTGACATTGAAGTCCCCTTATACATATTTAAAGCAAAATAATCCTTTAAACATTCCTTTAACTTTTGAACATTCTTTTCTTGTCTGAATAAGTTTTCATTCACCCTCCAGGATCTTCTCTCCTCTTTTTCTTGAATCAGCTCCATCCAAACTGGACTATGATCCGTCAACAATCTAGGAAAAATCTTTACATTCTTTACTCTATTGTATAAGTCCGTTGTAATAAAAAAAGAAGTCAATTCTTGAAAAGGATTGGTGTCTATCTGAAAAAAAGGTAAAGTCTCTCTCCTCTTGATTACATTCCCGCCAGTAATCCCTTAATTCCCAATCCTCCTTCATGTCAAAAAAAGCTTTAGGTAATTTTGCCTGTTTAAAAAGAGGAGAAGAACCTTTCTTATCACTTTGTATATCTAAGACACCATTCCAATCACCCATTAGTACCACGGATCTATAGTCCAGCAAAGTTATTTTTTGATGTAACAATCTATAAAATTGTTCCTGTTGCTGATTTGGTGCATATAGTCCCACTATAAGTATTTTCTTACCATATAAACCAAGTTCAATCATCACATATCTTCCTTGGGGATCTGATTCTACCAAACAAGCTGGTAAATTTTGCTTCACATAGATAACCACTCCCCCCTTTTTCCCAGGAGCAGAAGATACAAAATGAGATCCCAGATGGGCATTAACTAGATACTTCTGATCTTTAAGTAAAATATGAGTTTCCTGTAGGCAAATAACATCATTGTTATGTTGCTTTAAATAGTAAAAAATTTTCCTTCTTTTCTGTGGGGAATTCAAACCGTTAACATTCCAGGTCAGGAACTTTGCCATCTCCCTTAGCCAGGAGCCCGGAACAGATTCCCTGGAGATCTGCCATTGCTGCATCTATTGCAGAACTCTTGGGTCTTGCTCCTCCCACCGGCAATGAAACACTTTCGGAAGAAGATTCTTTAGTCTCTCTCTTGTGTTGCTCCTTCTCCTTACGTCTATATGCTGCACGGGTCATCCTCTGCTCTTTAACCTCTGTATGACATTGCCATTCAGCTTGCAGCATCCCAGCAGAGACCAGACCTAATGCTTCAGATTGCTGTTCCAACTCTTTGCCACTCAAAGGTTTCTGGACAGATGAAGCTGAGCCTGCACCCAGGACCGTACTGTAGAACTCTTTAGCTTTATCAACCGTATTCAGCCTATAACGCATCCCCGCATGGCTCAGAACAATACCCGTCGGGATTTCCCATCTAAATGGCATCAATCTGGCTTTAGGCTCATTAACTAGGAAAGCAAAATCTTTCCTGTTTCTTAAAATTTTTAATGGGATTTCCTTTAAAATGATGATATCTTGGGCAGCAATCTGGAATCTCTTATTATAAAAAGCTTGTATAATTTCGTTGCGCAGAGACTTCTTTGTAAAATAAATCACAACATCTCTAGGCAAATTCTTCTGCTTCGCAATCCAGGAGTTAACTCTATAAATTTTTTCAACTTCTCTGCGTAATTCTCCTTTATCCATATTCATAGCAGCAGCTAAATCAGTAAGCACCATCTCCATCAAGTCTTGATTCATGTCTTCCTTGAGACCCCTGATCCTCAGGGCATACTCCATTTCTCTATACTGAGACATAAGGATGTCTTCTTGTGAAATCTCCATCTTCCTTTCCATATCTTGGAATTTATCCTCAAAAGAGTCAACTTTGTCTGCCACTTCCTCCACTCTCGAGTCCAGCTTCACCACCACCGTAGCCAAGCCTGATACAGCTGCAACTATATCTTGCTGCAAGATGGTATTATTGTCTTCTAATGAAACCTTCATCCCACTTAACTCTTCTTTAATTTCAGATTTAATCTGTGTAACAAGTTGCTTCATTTCATCTCTGATTTGGGATACAGCATCTCCCATTATACCTTTAATCTCTTGTGCTGACAGGCCTGGCAAAGGAGGGGAGGGTGGTGACTGGGTCGGTGGTACATGTTTGGGTTGTTGTTGTAATTGTTGTGCAATTAGAGTTGTGGGAGAGGAAACCACCTTAGATGTTATAGAAGGCGGCTGTCTCTTTGAAGCCATTTTATGAAATACAGTTCTCTCTTCCCTTCTCCCCCCAAAAAAGGGGAGGAGGGAAACAGAATTTTAAAAAAAGCAAAAATACTGTAATCCTTAAAAGTCCAAAAAAGAAAAAAGAAAAAAATCAAAAGGAAAATCCAAAACCAAGAACAAAGAGATCAGAGACAGTCATTTAAGTCCAGTACTTTAAGAACAAAGAGACAAAAAAAAAAAAAACTCCGACACTTTCAAAACGCCATCTTATTTTCTCTCTCCATGCCAGCAAGAAAGAACAAAGGAAAGATAGCCAAAACTAACTAAAAGAAAGAAATAAAACACTAGACTAAAAAAAAAGAATCCTTTAAACCGCTCTGTCCGCTTCAAAAGTTACTCACCAAGACGCTGTAATCGCGGAGATAGAGGCGGCGGTTTCTTTTGCTTCCAAGGAAGCAAAAACAGCTGGGAGGCGGAGATCAGCAGGAGCTCCGAGGGAACACTCCTTCCACCCCCTCTAGAAATAAATCCAGAGGGGGTTCAGGGGTTCTACCTCTACTCCTGCGTTCTCTGCCCCTTCCCTTTGCCCGGGAAGGGGATTCCGAACCGCGGGCCAGCTGATACACGCTGCGCTCCGCGGTTCTAACACCTTCCCAGCTGGACGGCTACTGAGTAGCCGCCATCGCCGTCGCCCCGTACCGGAAGCTCCGGAAGGGACTCTTGTCACACAATTAACCAAGCCTTTACACCTAGAAATAGCTGCACACTGGGAGTTTATTCGCTTCCTGGTGTCTCCAAAAATGACAGAGGCGGTGATCCTAGGACTAGCCTGGTTAGACAAATGGAAGCCGTTTATCTGGTTGGAGAAAGGAATGAGAACTGTGAGACTACCTATAGGGCCTGATCCCCCCCATTGAGTCAACAGATGTTGCTGGGCATCTTAGGCCACCAATGAGCGAGCGCACATGGCCACCTCACTGCCTCCAGGCGAACCTGTCATCCCCAAGGAATACTGCGACCTGGCAGAGGCATTCAGTGAAAAAGAATGTGATGCCCTACCTCCTCACAGACCCAACGACTGCTCCATCGAACTGGTGCCTGGAGCCAAACTTCCATGACCGAGGATGTATGCTATGTCCCCCCTCGAAATGGAGGAGATGCAGCGATACATGAACAAAAACCTAGCGAGGGGGTTTATTGAACGGGCCAGATCTACCGTGGGAGCCCCTGTGTTGTTCAAAGAGAAAAAAGATGGGTCTCTTCGTCTCTGCATAGACTATAAGGGTTTCAACGCTGTGAGTGTGGAAAATAAATACCCCCTCCCCCTCCTAAAGGATTTATTGACCCATCTGGCTAAGGGGTGTGTCTTCACTAAGTTAGACCTGAGAGAGGCATACTACCGGGTGAGAATATAAGAGGGAGTCGAGTGGAAAACTGCCTTCAACTGTCCTATGGGAAGCTTTCAGTTTAAAGTCATGACATTTGGACTACAGGGGGCCCCAGCTGTATTTATGCAGTTGATTAATGAAGTCCTATATGATCACTTGTACAAAGGGGTTTTGGTATATCTTGATGATATCCTGATATACAGCACGAATATGACTGATCACATAAAGCTGGTGAGAGAAGTGTTAAAGAAACTATTGAATGCCAAATTTTATGCCAAATTGTCGAAATGTGAATTTCACCAAACCCAATTAGACTATCTTGGCTACAGAATTTCCAACGAGGGTATTGAAATGGATCCAACCAAGGTGAAAGCTATAATCGAATGGCAGCCCCCAAAGACTCGCAAACAGCTCCAGAGCTTTCTGGGTTTTGCTAACTTTTATTGTCAATTCATCCCCTCTTTTGCCGAGATTGCCCTACCTCGTATAGAACTACTCAAAACAGGCAAAGGAGGAGGGAAGCCATGACCGGGCCAACCACTAGCATGGACAATGAGCTGTCAAACAGCTTTTGAGAATTTAAAGAGACTATTTGCTGCTGAACCGGTTCTAAAGCACCCCTGCCCAGGGGAACCCTTTGTGATTCAAGCCGATGCCAGCGATGTGGCAGTTGGAGCTGTGTTACTGCAAAAGAACAAAAATGGGATCCTGCAACCCTGCGCCTACACTTCTAAGAAACTTACTGAGAGCAAGCGGAGATGGGCAATCTGGGAGAAAGAGGCCTTCGTGATTAGATGGGCGCTATTAAACTGGCGACACTATCTAGAAGGGAGCAAGGTGCCATTTGAGGTATGGACAGATCACAAAAATCTAGAAGCACTGAAAACTCCCCGCAAATTGTCCCCAAAGCAAGTACGGTGGGCACAGTACTTTAACTGCTTCAACTTCACTCTAAAGTACATACCAGAAGGAAAGAACCTCCTAGCTGATGCGCTATCCCGGTTACCGCAGTACAAAAGTGAATGAGAGGAGGTTAACGAGGCAATTATTCCCAATCCACAAACTGCTGCTCAATTTACACCTTGCAGGGGCCCCAATCCTGATGACCCTGAAGTGAAAAAATAAAACGATAGCTCCTCATTGACCAATGGTTCAAAGATAATCAAGCCTCCCTAACATGCAGGGATAGCTTGGCTTACAAAGGGGGGAAGCTATATTTGCCAGAAGCGCTCCGTCTTAATGCTCTCAAACGTAGCCACGATGTAAAACAGGCTGGATATTTGAAAACCCTACACCTCATCCGCCAGCAATTCTGGTGGCCGGGGCTGAAAAAGGATGTGGAAAACTGTAAAAAGTGGTACTGCATGTGCCACAATGAAAAGAATCCCAGGGAAAACCCCTTGGTTACTGCAACCCGTAGCAGACTCTTCTCAACCATGGGAAGAAATAGCAATGGACTTCATAGTAGACCTACCTGAAAGTAGTGGAAATACTGTCATCTGGGACTTCCAGTGGATAGCGTCGATGATGGCAGCTACCTTGTAGCCGTCCTCCTGGGAGAGCGTGAGAACCGCGGAGCGCAGCAGATATCAGCTGTCCTGCAGCTCGAAATCCCCCTCCCGGGCGAAGGGGGAGAAGAGAATCACCCGAATAGAGGTAGAGCCTCTCAAACCCCCCAGGAATTTTTTTCTTGGGGGGTGAAAAGAGAGCTCCCTCGGAGTTCGGGTTGCCTCCACCTCCCAGCTGTCTTTAATCCTTTGGGAACAAAGCAAAATGCTGCTATCACCTCCGTGCTTAAAGAAACCTGGTGAGTTATTTTTAAAGCAGACAGAGCTGGGTAAAGGATTGAACTTATTGGTTTTTATTTGATTTTTAGTTTAGGTTGATTTTTTTTTTTGTTTGAGTGGAGAGTGAAAGTAAAATGGCGCTTTGAAAGTTTTTGTTTTTTTTTTCCGGAAAAAAGTGAGTCAAACGGAACGTTATGGACTATATAGCTTTCTTTTAAACTTTTTTCCTTCTTTTAAAAGGTGGATTTGAGATTTTTAAACTCTCCTTTGTTTTTTTATTCTTTTTGAGGATATTTTTTATTGCTTTTTTTTTTAAGAAGGAAGAAAGAAGAAACAAGATCTTTTGTTTTTTTTAAAATGGCTTCAAAGAGACAAGCAGCTTCTACAGTTCCAAAGGTGGCTTCTTCTCCTGCGATTCTACCGGCACAACAACCTAAAGCTACACCACCACCTTCTCCTCCTTTGCCAACAATAACGGTACAAGATATGAAAGATATAATGGGAAATGCTGTATCTCAAATCAGAGGGGAAATGAAGGAGCTTTTTTTTTTATCTGTCTCTAATGCAAAATTGTATAAAAATAATTATGAAAAGCTGTGGGTCAAGATACAAAGAGATTTGAAAAATTGGGAGAAGTTGCAATTATCTCTTCTGGGAAGAATTGCGGTGATTAAAATGAATGTTCTGCCAAAGTTTCTTTTTTTATTTCAAATGATACCTATTTTAAAGAATGTTAATTTAAATGAATGGCAGAAAGGTATCAACAAATTTATCTGGGCAGGGAAAAAGCCAAGAGTAAAACTTAAAATCATACAAGATACTCGTGAGAGAGGTGGACTCAAGGTACCGAACTTGAAATTGAATTATGATGCTGTGGTTTTAACATTAATTAGTGATTGGGTTAATTTAACAAATGTAGAAATACTCCTCTTGGAGGGTTGGGACTTACTTTTTGGATGGCATGCCTATTTAATTTTTAATAAAAAGGTTGATAGGGTTTTTAAATCTCATATTATAAGGATTTCTTTACTTCGGGTTTGGAGGAAATATTATGGAACTGATTCTAAAATTCCATCATGGGCCATACCATGGCATGCGATAGAGGGCATAAGGAGAGGAGTTAAGATGGATAGTGTTTCTTATGCACAATTACTTAGATGGGATGGTAAAAATTGGCAGTTAAAATCTTTGGAAGATTTAGCACAAGAAAATATTACATATTCATGGTTTCAGTATAGACAAATTGTGGATAGATGGAAGGTAGATTGTAATGTGGGTTTGCTTAGAGAAGATGAGAATTTTTTTAAACAAGTAAAAGATCAAAGACGAACTCACATTAAGAGAATTTATGGGGTGTTAATAGAATTGGATTCAGAAGCAGAATTAGTTAAAGAATGTATGATTAAATGGGCACAAAATTTTGGTGAACCAGTTTTATTAGATACTTGGGAAACTATTTGGGTGAGAAATGTTAAATTTACACAAGCCCAGAATTTAAGGGAGAATTTTTATAAAATGTTTTACAGATGGCACCTTGATCCACAAAAAATGTCTCGTATGTATCCTGACTTACAGCCTAAATGTTGGAGATGTGGATGTTTGGATGCTACTTATTATCATATTTGGTGGTCGTGTAAAAATATAAAAGCCTTTTGGATTAAGATATGGTGGAATATTCAAAGAATTTTTAGAAGGAGGGTAAAATTTACCCCACAATTGTTTTTGTTAGGTATCGTTATTGATTGTGATACTAAGGAGACTACACTGATGTTAAATTTAATTACAGCCGCAAGGTTGTTAGTAGGGCAATGTTGGAAGAAGGAATCTTTGCCTACTTTGCAAGAGTGGTTTCTTAAAGTTTCTTATTGGCGGAAATGGCAAAGATTTCGGCTTTCTTAAAGGATCAATTGCAAGAGAAGTATGTTGCGGTATGGAAAAAATGGATAGATTTTATACAACATAAGTTAGATATAAAAAAATATTTAGTTTTTTAACAATTTATATTTAAAATGGAATATTTTCTTTTTTTTCTTTTTTTTTGTTCTTCTTTTTTCCCTTTTTTCATTCTTTTCTTTTCTAAACATTTATTTTTTGTATTCATGTTTTCTTTATATATATACTATTGTTAATTATTTTATAATTTTTCTAATTAATGTATTTAGATTTTTAACTAATGTTAGATTTATTTATGGTTTATATCTTTTTTAAAGATTTTTTGATGAAATTTTAATTAAGCCTATATCCAGCTCTGGGAAGGTCGGGGGAGGGAATGGGAGGGTTGGGGAGGTTGGGGGCAAGATTGTTTTGTTTTTTGTAAAATGCCAAAAATTTAATAAAAATTATCTTTGAAAAAAAAAAAAAAAGAAATACTGTCATCTGGACTGAAATAGACCTGTTCTCAAAGCAGGCTCATTTCATTGCCTGCAAAGGACTCCCATCTGCCCAACGACTGACCACACTGTTCCTGAAACGTATCTACCGGCTGCATGGCACCCCTAAGTGAATAATTTCAGATGGCGGTGCAGTTCACAGCGAAATTTTGGAGAAGTTTCCTCACATTAATTGGATCATCTCAAGGGTTATTATCTGCTTTTCATCCGGCTACCAATGGGGCCGCAGAAGCCGCTAACAAAATGGTGGAGCAATATCTTAGATGCTACGTTTCCTACCAACAGACGAACTGGACTGATCTCCTCTTTTTTGCAGAGGTGGCGTACAATAATTTTGTGCACAGCAGCATCGGCTACACGCCTTTCAGAGTGACCACAGGAAAAGAGTTCAGCCCAATACCTGAATATCCTCAGTTGCCCTCCACTTCCCAGACACTTGATCAGTGGGTGAGGGGGTGGGAAGAAGTTTTGGAGAAACACAAAAACTACTTTAAAAAGGCTTTTGAAACCTATAAAAAGCAGGCTGGTAAAAGAGGACTCCCCAAAGAACATTCCAAGTTGGGGAAAAGGTCTATCTGCCAACTAAATATCTACGCCTCAAATTGCCCAGCAAGAAATTGGGACCTAAATTCTTGGGGCCTTTCCCCATAGTAAGGATCATCAACCCGGTCACAGTAGAACTAAATCTCCCTGGACTTTTAGGGAAAATTCACCCAGTTTTCCATTGTAGCTTGTTGAAGCCTTATCAGGGCTCCACTTTAAGACCTCTTCCGAAGAAGGCACCTGGGCCCCTCGTAGTCGCGGGACAGACCCACTATGAAGTAAAACGTATTCTTGACTCTAGAATATTTAAAGGGAAATTGTAGTACCTAATACAATGGAAGGGATACCCATTGTCTGAAGCCACCTGGGTGAAATCGAGTGAAGTGAAAGCTGACAGATTGGTCAAAAGGTTTCATGTGAAACACCCCAACAAACCGAAAGATAACCCTTAACATATGCTTTTGTTTACTTTACAGGATCTGTCCTTCTTGTAAGGGGGGCCGGATGTCAATGTTGCAAATATTGTATATTCTTGCTTTGACAATATGCAGAACTGTCTGGTATTTTTGAGGTTAATACAGAGCAGAAGAAGGTGGGGGCAAAGCCAGGGAGAAAGAAAGAGGAAGGAAACCTTTGACCTTCACACTAATTGGACAATGTGATATATGACAGCTAATTTAGGGAGGGAACATGCTGATAATTTAACTGCTCAGAGGAAGAGAACTCAGATCTTAGCATAAAACTTCGTTATGCCTGTGCCGACATTTTGAAGCAATAAAAGACTTTTAGGGAAATCTATACCTGGAAGTTCTTTGAAGTGTTTCATTAGCCGGAACCATAACAACGGGTGGCCTAAGATGCCCAGCAACATCTGTTGAATTAATGAGGGGATTAGGCCCTATAGGTAGTCTCATAGTTCTCATTTCTTTCTCCCACCAGATAAACGGCTTCCATTTGTCTAACCAGGCTAGCCTTAGGATCACCACCTCAGTCATTTTTGGAGCCACCAGGAAGTGAATAAACTCCCAGTGTGCAGTTATTTCTAGGCGTAAGGGCTCGGTTAATTGTGTGACAAGAGTCCCTTCCATCAGGGAGCCATCTGCTTGCTCAAACCTCACCGGTTTGGAAAGCTGTTTTGCCCAAATGCCCTTTTTCATGGCAAACGGCAGACTAATAATGCAAAGGGTGCATCCAGAATCAATTAGCACATTTAAGTCCATTTGTGCCCCAGACTTAGGGATTATAAATTTGGCGGCCAGTGAAAAAGGCAGGATTTGTCGACTCACCATCGGGTCGTTCTCTCCTTCATCGTCGCTTTAAAAGGAGGATAGAGCAGGGGCGGGTCCACCCGGAGTCCCGGCATCCTCCTGTGTGTGGGGTGTAATCTGGGCAACAGGTTCCTACGTGAGCCGGTTGGATTTTTCTCTCGTTAGCCACTAAGCATTGCTGGTTCTGGTCTGCTCTGCAGTCTGGGGTTGGGGACTGGATAGGTGGCAGCTCGATGTCTTTCTTGTCCACACCGGAAACACTTAAAGGAAGGGCATGTAGGTGGCCTGGGTCTCTCAGCCATTGCAGTAGTTGAAGGCTTTCGTGGGGGTGATTGTTGTCCGGGTAGCTCTGGTTGCTGCTCGGGTTCGTGTGGGGAGGCTTCTTGTAGCGAGAAAGCTTAACATCTAGCTTGGACTTCCGGTGGATCTGCGCTGGCGATGGCGGCTACTTTGTAGCCGTCCTCCTGGGTAAGTGTAATGAACCACTATGAACAGCGTACATCAGCTGTTCAGCGGCTCAAAATCCCCCTCCCGGGCAAAGGGGGGGGAGAGGGTTGTCTGAATAGTGGTAGAGCCTCTTATGTACCCCCAATTTTCTTTTTGGGGGGTGACAGAGTGCTCCCACGGAGTTCAGACTGTCTCCGCTTCCCAGCTGCTTTTGTCCCTGGGACAAAACAAGCCTCCGCAACCACCTCCGCGTTTAAAGTGATCTGGTGAGTTTTTCTTAGAAGCGGACAGAGTTGACTAGAGGATTTATTTTTTGCTTTCTTTGATTTTATATGTATTTCAAATTTAAAGGTTTATTTTTATGTTTATAGTCTCTCTTTTTACTTTTTGCTTTCTGTTGAAAGGGAAAGTAAAATGGCGATCGGGAGACTTTCTAGCGTTTTTTTTCCGGGAAGCTAGAATGGCGATCGGCTTTTTTTACTTTCTCCTTTTTTTTTTCCTTTAATGATCGGATGGATTTTAGAAGTATTATTAACCTTTGTTGTTTAACTTTTTAAACATTATTGTTTTGGTTTGAGCTTTTTGCTTTGTCTTTTGTATTTTTAAAAGGCAGGCATTTTGGTCTTTTCTCTCCCCCCCCTTTTTTCACTTTAATGATTGGAATGCATATTTTAACTTCTTTTATCTTTTCTTTTTTTTCTAACTCCCTCTTTTTTCTTTATCTTTTTCTTTTTCTTATTATTTTAAAGATTTTCCTTTGAGGGAGTTATGATTTTTTTTTTTGAAGGAATTTTTGTAATTTTTAAGAAGGAGTAAAGTTTTTTTTTTAAGATGGCTCCAAAGCGTCCAGGGAGTTTCACAGTTCCTAAATCTACTGTGGTTCAGCCAACAATTGTGAAGGATATGCAAGAAATGATGGGAAATCTTACAACTCAAATTAGGGCAGAAATGAAAAAGATTTTAGAGGAAAATGATAAGATTTTGAGGCAAGACATAGTCTTGGCTTTAAAAGGAGTTGCCTCTGTTCTTGAAAAGTTGAATTCCCGTGTGGAAGAAGTAGCTGAAAAAGTTGAATTAATGGAGGGAAAAATTGAAAGTATGGAAAAAGAAATGGAAAATGAGATTCTTATGCTTCAATATGGACAAATGGAATATGCCTTAAGAATTAGAGGCTTGGGAGAGTCCTTGCAAGGAGATCTGAAAGAGATGGTTGCAAAGGACTTTGCTGTAATTTTGAATAAAGAAAAAGAAGGAATACTTAGTGAGATTGAAAAATTATTTAGAGTCAATTCAGCGGTGGCAGTGCAAAAGAATTTGCCAAGAGATGTGGTAATTTACTTTGGGAAAAAATCTTTACGCAATGAAATTATACAAGCTTTTTATAAGAAGAGATTTCAAATTGCTTCACAAGATGTTATAATTTTAAAGGAGATCCCATCTAAAATTTTAAGAAGAAGAAAGGAGTTTGCCTTTTTAGCAAATGAACTTAAAATGAGACGAATTTCGTTCAGATGGGATGTTCCGATTGGAATGGTGGTGAATTACTTGGGGATATCTTACAGACTTAATACTGTTTCTCAGGCAAAAGATTTTTATACTTCAGTTCTGGGGGCATGTTCATCTCCATCTATTAAGTTCAAGACTTTGGAAGAAATGAATGTAGAATTACAGTTTCAAGACTTTAAAATTGGGGAACCCCTGTCTAAGAGGTCTCAACACGTTCAGATTGAAGAGCAGGAGACAACTTGTGTAGCACAAAACTGCAAAGAAAAGCAGCAACAGAACAAGAGTAAGGAAAATTCACATCTAGTGGTTTCTGAATCTGTGGGAGAAGTAAGACTTATAAATCCTTTGGAGCAATCTTCAAGGATGGAATGGTTATCTGAGATGAAAAATGGAAAATTTCAGATTGAGGGGTTTCAACAAGTTGAGAGGAAGGGGCAGAGGAAAATTTGTGCAACATATAATTGCAAAGAAAAAGACCAACAGAATAAGGATTTCAAGGAATCCCCACATGTACTGGCTTTTGAGTCGTTGGGAGACTCAGGAAATTTGGTGCAGCTTTTGAGGGCAGATCCTAAAGCATTTGTTTCAAGATTTATAACGAAAATGGACAATCGAGACTGACAATAATAATATCAGTATGATAATGGATGGAAAATGAAAATGGACAATTGAGACTGACAAGGATTGGGTTTATTGTGGATGGAATTTGTTATTGTGTTTTTTGTGGGTGGAATTTGTTATTGGTGAAGATTTAAATGCTCACTGCTTATTGTGGATGGAATCTGTTACTGATAAGATTTAAATGAGTACAAAGGCGTTTTTTTTTAAGTTTTAGGTAATGTATAAATTTGTGTTTTATGGGGAGCTTATAAAAATGATAATAATATCTATGACATTAGAAGGTTTGGAGTATATTACAATGTGTCCAGTGTTTGGGTGAGGATTCTAATGTTTAAAGTTTTAAGTAATGTTTAGATTTGTGTTTTTGATTGAGTATAACTTGTTTGTTTTAATGTTTTAAGTTTTAAGTATTGTTTAAATTTGTGTTCTGGAGGGACTATAATTTGTTTAACTAAATGTATTTAGATTAGTTATAGATGTTCAAAGAAAGTAGTGCTTAAAATTGTGTTTTGGAAGGAATTTATATAGAATGATGGATAATATTATAAGTATGATTAGAAGAATTTTAGAGTATATTATAATGTGCTTAATGATTATTATCTTTTAGAAATAATCTATTTAATTTAAGGTACTTAGATTTGTTTAGGATTTATAGGTGTTAAGTTTCATATGTGCTTTAAGTTCTTTTTCTCTTTTTTTTTTTTGAAACATTCTGGACAAGCCTGTAATCAACTCTGGGAGGTTCAGGGGAGGGTTAGGGAGGTTTGGGGAGTTGGGGGAGGGTACGGGTGGGTGGGGGGGTTTGGGGAGGGGATTTATTCTGTAAAATGTTAAAAATTCTCAATAAAAAAAAACAAACATCTAGCTTCATGGCTGTCTGGTACCATTCCTGTAGCTCAGCGGTTCTCAACCTATGGGTCGCGACCCCATTTGGGGTCGATCGACCTCTTTTCGGGGGTCGCCAAAGGCGGCGATCCGCCATTTTGTCCCCTCCGGGGGCGCGCTGCGCCTCCGGGGGGGTGGTGCCGCGCACGCGCGCTGCGCGTGGGGGTGGCGGCGCGCCTCCAGGGGGCGGCGCCACGCATGCGCACCGTGCATGGGGGCGGCGGCGCACCTCCGGGGGTGGCACCGTGCATGCACGCCACGCACGGGGGGCCCGCCCATGCGTGCCGCGCGCGGGGGGGCGGTGCCGCACATGCGTGCCGCGCGCGGGGCCCCACCCCCATGTGCGCCGCGCCGCGCATGCGCATAACGTTTGTGTGACGGGGTCGCCGTCACAAAACGTTGAGAACCGCTGCTGTAGCTGATCAGGTACTTCTTGATAGATGCAGGCCTGAGAGAGGTCGACGAAGCATTGAATCAGGGATTGTTCGGACCACCCCTCTGTTCGGCCTGCTATCTTGCGGAACTCTCGCATGTACTCCAGGGCACGCCTCCTGGCTTGTTTTATTTTGTGAATCTCTCCTGCTTTGAGGCCAATGGATGGGTCCTCAAATCATTTTCTCAGACTTAAGAGAAAGAGGTGGGGATCTTCCAATTCGGGGGCTTGCTCGCTATATAAATTATTCAGCCATTCAGCTGCTTCTCCTTCTAGGTTGGATGTAATAATGTTGACCATGGCACCTGGGTCCGGATAGTGGCAGGCCCAGCGGTTCAAGTGAGAGCACCCTTGGTTGAGAAAAAAAATCAGCTTCTCTGGGTCTCCATCAAAGGTTGCTTTGAAGGGTGGTGCAAACACAGGCTGCTGTGGCCCCCACTGGGGCTATTGCTGCTGGCCCCACCCTGGTTGCTGGTTCAAATTTCTTGAGATTTTTTTTGTGTGAGAAGTTTGAATTGATTGAATTGGTTGAACTTTTTTAGTCACACTTTTTTGGGGGGGGGACTGCACATGGCAGAGTCAGACTGGGAGCCACAGGAGATGGCTGAAAGAGCCGCATGCAGCTCTGGAGGTTTAGGCCATGGAAGAGAAGGATTGGGGGAGGAATGATGGCTGTCTTCCACTACTTGAGGGGCTGTCACGAATAGGAGATCAACTTATTCTCTAGGGCAACAGAAGGCAGAACAAGAAGTTCATGGGTGGGAGGTTGTCAAAGGAAGATCCAATCTAGAAGTAAGGAGAAATTTTCTGTCAGTGAGTGCAATTGATCAATGGAATAGCTGGCCTTCTGGCATTGTGGATGCTCCATCACTGGAGGTTTTCCAGAATAGACCGGACAGTCATTTGACTGGGGTTATATAAGGCTCCTGCCTTGAGCAGCGGGTTGGACTAGACCACGGGTCGGCAATCCGCAGCTCCGGAGCCACATGCGGTTTTTTCAGCCATCTCCTGCAGCTCCCAGTCTGCCTCCACCATGTGCAGTCCCCCCCCCCAAAAAAGTGGGACTAAAAAATTTCAACCAATCAATTCAAACTTCTCACACACAAAAAAAACATGAAGTTTGAATTGATTGGTTGAACTTTGATTTGTGGGACTGCCCACAAACCTCTTTTGTTCTTTGGACTGCAGGTGGCGTCAGCAGGGGAAGAGACGGGAGGACTGTTGGAAAAGTGAGTGGGTTTTTCTACCTTCCTCCAACTCCCCTCCTTCCATTTCCTCCCCCCCCCCCACTTTTTCGCAACAGGGCCGCTCTCTCCGACCAACTGCTAATTAAATGGCACTTCGTTGTGCTGATGCCAATCCCAGCTCTTTCCCACTCTTGCCCTAAAAGTGTATCAGATGTATTTGCTTCCCTCACAAACAGCTGCTTTGAGACCCTTCTCTTCGCCGTGAAAATGTCACGTTGCTTCACATGTGGGCTTTCTCGCTTGTGGAGAGAAGCATCAATTTTAAAAAAGAAAAGCCTGCATTCACAAGATCGGTTTTGCAAGGTGCCATCCTGAAGGGTGACCGAGAAAAGCAGGGTGCAAAGAGCAGTTAGGGCCCTGCAGGGAGTGGCTGCAACCAGGGGCTGAACATGGATTTGCAGGGATCGTGGGGAGCAGGGTGCAGAGCTCAGGGACTGGATCAGGTGCGCCCCAGCCACGATCCGTGGAACGGGCGGGGAGTTTTCTCATATGCGGGCACAGGATGTGTGTTGGGCTGCTGGAAGAGAAGTCTCAGTCCCCAAAGGAGACATGGCGACAGTTCCTTAAGCACCCCCGCCGGGGATCACAGCCCGGAAGATGCGCGCCCCATTTCTCACCTGCTTGATCTGGCTGTCCACCAGGTTCTCTGTGATGTGGGCCACCAGGAGGGCAATGCCGACGATCAGGAAGGCTGGCTCCAGCATATCCAGCGTGACAAGGCAGACCCGCTTCATCATTGGCCGGGAAAGAGGCTCGTCGGAGCCTAGGGACTTGCAGGTAGGCCAGGAGAAGGGAGCGAGCGCCCTGCCACTCTGCCGTGCAAAGATGCCCAGCCCCAGAGAGAGCGCCGGGAGTGGTGACAGCGTTTCCTACTCCTCCAAAAGGACACCTTTGGCTCTGAGGGGTGGAGGCAAGCCATTTTGCTTTGCCCAATGCTTACTTTCGGTTTCCAAAGTGGCCTCGGCGTCACCCGGCCGACGCACTTGCTCGGGAGGAGCTCAGCCTGGATCGGCTGGTGGGCAGGTTGCGCTTCCTCCTGAATGGCCGCTCTTCTTTGGCCTGACCCACCGCCCCATTTGGCATGCTTGCAGATCCCCCCCCAATAAATAAATAAATAGAAAAGGCTGATTTTAAAGTTTGTCCAGCTAAAAGGGAGGAAAGAAGCTGGGCTGGAGCGCCCTGGAAAGGCGAGCAGGCAGCGCTTCTGCACGGGCTGGTTGGGCTTTCAGCAGATTTTGCCTGCAATTAAGGCAGCGCGAGGCTTTTGGCTTAGGGGAGGTTGAGGGGGGAGCTGCTTGTGGGGGCACATGTCTGCTCACATAAGTGCGAATGTGTTTCTTTTGCAGGGAGGCAGCTTTGCTGAAGGTTATATCTTCCTTCCTCTTCCTGTTTTCTTTCTCTTTTTTCCTTCCTTCCTTCCTCCTTCCCTCCCTTCCTTCCTTCCCCCCCTCTTTCTCTCTTTCTCAATAGGCAAACAATCTGGGCTCTGACTGACTGCTCTGATCTTCTTCCCACCCACAAGTAAACTGCGTGCAAAAATCCCACAAGATCTACCAGCAGTGTTTTCGCTCCTAAGTCAGCCTATGTCTGTGCACACGCACACACTTAAACAGAGGCTTCCAAACTGACTGGCATACACATGTCTTGCACAAAATAGGAAAAAGGGGGGAAAGTGGGCGTGACTATTTAAAGACCCCCCACTTTTCCTTTCCTTCCTCCTATTTGGCAGTGTTGACTTCTGCTCCTCCAATCCTGACTGCTCCTCGCGGTCCCTGCCTGCCAGCTCTGCTGAGCAGGTCTTGGGCCTCCTGCTGGTTCCATTGTGCCCCAAGGTCATCTGATCCCTTTTGTGACCTTCTGACAAGGAGAAACCAGATTCACTTAACCACCTGGTTACTAAATTATCGAATGCAGTGATTCACTTAGCAACAGTGGTAAGAAAGGTCGCAAAATGGGGCAAAACTCATTAAACAAATGTCTCACTTAACAACACAAATTCAACCTATCCAAATAAAATGGCTTAACAAGAAGGTATTCGTCTCTTAATAATGATTTGTTGAATACTGCTGGAATACTTTTCTGAATCAAGAAAAACAAAGCCGGTTGGTTAATTCTGCAGGTCGTTGTCCTACTATCCAAGAAAGTGCTTTGCTGGGAGGGGGAGGGAGGGAGGGACGGGGGGGGGATAGAGAGAGAGAGAGAATATGAATATATGTGGTTGCCTTACTAGACTTTTAGTAAAGAACGTTTAATGAAATATTTTGATGTTTGTTTAATTAAGAGATGACGTATGGGGATAATTATGCTGTATTTAAAGATGGTAGATTAGCTGCCAAAATTGTTTTTACCTGTTGGGATGAAGGAGAAAAGGTTTTTTTCTCTCTTTCTCCTGTCCTTTTCTTTTTTTTCCCCTGCATTTTTTTTCTTTTCTATTTTTCTATTTGTGGTTTTTATAGTTTGCACTGGCTTTTACTCTTTTCATTTATAATCCTTAATAAAAATATTTGAAAAACAGAGAACATTGTAATGAGAGACAGAGACAGAGAGACAGAGACAAAGAGAGATAGAGAATAACCTGCTATAATCATGCTGGAATGAAAGGTTATTCCATTGATCAATTGCACTCACTGACAGAAAATTTCTCCTTACTTCTAGATTGGATCTTCCTTTGACAACCTTCCATCCATGAACTTCTTGTTCTGCCTTTTGTTGCCCTAGAGCAGGGGTAGGCAACCTTGGCTCTTTTATGACTCGTGGACTTCAACTCCCAGAATTCCTGAGCCAGCCATGCTGAGGGGAAAGGCAGAGGTTTCCAAGCTGAGCCATGCAGGCTCAGAAATTCTGGGAGTTGAAGTCCACGAGTCATAAAAGAGCCAAGGTTGCCTACCCCTGCCCTAGAGAATAAGTTGATCTCCTCTTCGTGACAGCCCCTCAAGTAGTGGAAGACAGCCATCATGCCCCCCCCCCCAATCCTTCTCTTCCATGGCCTAGACCAGCGGTTCTCAACCTGTGGCTGCTTTAGTAAGTTTAATATTTCTATCCTAAAGCTTTTGCCAGTCTTCTAGATCAGAGCTTTTCTTTTTTTTTTTATTGAAAAATTTTTAAGTTTTACAAAACAATTCCCTTCCCCAACCCCCCCCGACCCTCCCATACCCTCCCCAACCTCCCCAATCCTCCCATGCCCTCCCCCAACCTTCCCAGAGCTGAATACAGGTTTAATTAAAAAATTTTAGAAAATCTTAAAACACATATAAATCCTAAACAAATCTAAATACATTAATTAAACAAGTTATAAAATAATTAACAATAGTAAATTTTAAGTATAAGTTATTGAAAAACTAAATAATATATATATAAACAGATTATAATATACTCTAAACATTTTCTAATGTCATAGTTATATTATTATCCATCATTCTTTATAAACTCCCTCAAAAACACAAATGTAAACATTACTTAAAACATTAAAATTCCCTTATACATATTTAAAGCAAGATGTTCCTTTAAATACTCCTTAGATATCTATACATACAATATAGAATCTAATCTCTCCCTCTTTCTTTATCCTAAAACACAAAAATAAACATATAAACATTCGTTATACCATTAAAACAAAATACTCTTTTGAATACTCCTTAAATTGCTAAACTTAAACTTCTTATCTAAAATTTTCATACAATCTCCACAATCTTCTCTCCTCTTTACCAATAACCAAATCCATCCACAATGAACTATAATCTATCAATAAAATATCATAGTTATATTTATCCATCATTCTTTATAAACTCCCTCAAAAACACAAATGTAAAAACATTAAAATCCCCTTATACATATTTAAAGCAAAATGTTCCTTTAAATACTCCTTAGATATCTGTGCATACAATATAAAATCTAATCTCTCCCTCTTTCTTTATCCTAAAACACAAAAATAAACATATAAGCATTCATTATACCATTAAAACAAAATACTCTTTTGAATACTGCTTAAACTGCTAAACTTAAACTTCTTATCTAAAATTTTCATACAATCTCCATAATCTTCTCTCCTCTTTACCATTAACCAATTCCATCCACAATGAACTATAATCTATCAATAACCTAAAAACAATCTATACATTCCTTATCAATCTCTCTTATCCAAAAACCTCAAAAGAAGTGCTTTGAAATCTGCTCTTAAAGGTTGCTCCAAAAAGTTTATAATTCTTGCTTCTCCCGCAGACTCAGAAACCGATACTTGTGAGGCTTCCTTAAACTCTTTGTTCTGTTGCTCCTTTTCTTTACGTTTATGTGTTGCACGAGTTGTCCTCTGCTCCTTCATCTCGACTTGTTGAGGCCCCTCGAACTGAGGTTTTCCATTTTTCATGAATGTAGGCTCTTCAGGCTGCAATTCTACCCTTAAAGGTTGCTCCAAAAAGTTTATAAATCTTGCTTCTCCCACAGACTCAGAAACCAATACTTGTGAGGCTTCCTTAACCTCCTTCTTCTGTTGCTCCTTTTCTTTACATTTATATGTTGCACTGGTTATCCTCTGCTCCTTCATCTCAACTTGTTGAGCCCCCTCCCCATTTTTCATAAATATAGGCTCTTCAGACTGCAATTCTACCTTCTTCTCTTCCAAGGCTTTGAACGTAATGGATGGCGATAAACATACCCCCAGGACCGAAGTGTAAAACTCTTTTGCTTTAAAAACTGTATTAAGTCTATAACATGTCCCCAGGTAATTCACCACCATTCCAATCGGAGCATCCCATCTGAGCAACATTCGCCTCTTTTTAAGTTCATCTGCTAAAAAAGCAAACTCCTTTCTTCTTCTTAAAATTTTAGATGGGATTTCCTTTAGAATTATAACATCTTGTGAAGCAATTTGAAACCTCTTCTTATAAAAAGCTTGTATAATTTCATTGCGCAGGGATCTTTTCCCAAAATAAATTGCCACATCTCTTGGCAAATTCCTTTGCTCTGCCACCACGGAATTAACTCTAAATGTTTTTTCAATTTCACTAAGTTTTTCCTCTTTTTCTCTATTCAAAATCACAGCAAAGTCATTTGCAACCATCTCTCTCAGATCTCCTTGCAAAGATTCTCTCAAGCCTCTAATTCTTAAAGCATATTCCATTTGTCTATATTGAAGCATAAGAATCTCATCTTGAAAATTTTCCATCTCTTTTTCCATACTTTCAAATTTTCCCTCCATCAATTCCACTTTTTCCTCAACCTCTTCTACACGAGAATTCAACTTTTCAAGAACAGAGGCAACTCCTTTTAAAGCCAAAACTATCTCTTGTCTCAAAATCCTATTATTTTCCTCTGAAATCTCTTTCATTTCTTCCCTAATTTGAGATATAGCATTTCCCATTATGTCTTGCAAATCCTTCACCGTTATTAAGTGTGCCAAAGAAGAGGGTGAAGCTATTGATTTAGGTTGTTGGGCTGATGATAACACCGAAGAAGAAACCACCTTAGAAGCTATAGGAATTGCTGAACGCTTTGGAGCCATCTTAACAAATCTTTACTCCTTCTTAAAAATTACCCCCCCCCCAAAAAAAGGAAAGAAAAAGTTAAACAAAAGAAAAAGAGAGATTAACTCCAAAAAACCCTTCAAAGGGAAATCATTATAATAAAAAGAAAAAAGTTAAAAAAAGAAAAGGGGAAGAGAAAAAAAATGATTAAATAGAAAAAATCCATTCCATTTTTTTTAAAAGTACAAAAGACGAAACAAAAAAAATCCTTCAAAAAATAAAAAAAAGTTAAACAAAAATAATAATCCTCCTAAAATCCAAACCCAACATCAAAAAAAATCATTATAAATAATAATAATAATAGTAAAGTTGGAAGGGACCTTGGAGGTCATCTAGTCCAACCCCCTGCTCAGGCAGGAAACCCTACACCATTTCGGACAAATGGCTGTCCAGTCTCTTCTTAAAAACTTCCAGTGTTGGAGCATTTACTGCGTCTGGAGGCAAGCTGTTCCACTGATTAATTGTTCTCACGGTCAGGAAGTTTCTCCTTAGTTCTAGGTTGCTTCTCTCCTTGATGAGTTTCCACCCGTTGCTTCTTGGCCTGCCTTCAGGTGCTTTGGAAAATAGCTTAATTCCCTCTTCTTTATGGCAGCCCCTGAGATATTGGAATACTGCTATCATGTCCCCCTTGTCCTTCTCTTCGTTAAACTAGACATACCCAATTCTAGCAACCGTTCCTTATATGTTTTAGCCTCCAGTCCCCTAATCATCTTTGTTGCTCTTCTCTGTACTCTTTTTAGAGTCTCAACATCTTTTTTACATCGTGGTGACCAAACTGGATGCAGTATTCCAAGTGTGGCCTTACCAAGGCATTGAAGAGTGGTATTAATACTTCACGTGATCTTGATTCTATCCCTCTGTTAATGCAGCCTAGCACTGTGTTGGCCTTTTTGGCAGCTGACGCACACTGCTGGCTCATATTTAAGTGATTGTCTACTAGGACTCCGAGGTCCCTCTCACAGTTACTACTATTGAGCATGGTGCCACCTATGCTGTACTTGTGCATTTGGTTTTCTTGCCTAAATGTAGAACCTTGCTTTTTTCACCATTGAATTTCATTTTGTTAGTTAGTGCCCAGTGTTCAAGTCTGTCCAGATCCTTCTGTATCTGAAGCCTGTCTTCTGGAGTGTGGGCTATTCCTGCCAGCTTGGTGTCATCTGCAAATTTGATGAGTTCCCCATCTATCCCTTCATCCAAATCGTTGATGAAGATGTTGAAGAGTACTGGGCCCAGAACAGAGCCCTGGGGCACCCCACTACACACTTCCCTCCATATAAACAAGTCCATTCCATTCCGTTCCAATCATTAAAAAAAAAACACCAAAAAGCCTGCCGATCGCCATTTTACTTTCTCTTTCAACAAAAGAGAAAACAAAAAAGGGGAATAAAAATAGAGAAAACCTTCAAAGAATAAAAAGAGTTAAACAGGAGAAATAATCCTCCTAAAATCCAAACCCAACATCAACAGATCATTATGAATAATCAATCCAATACACATTCCAGTCAAAAAAAAAGGACCAAAAAGCCTGCCGATCGCCATTTTACTTTCCCTTTCAACAAAAGAAAAAAGCAAAAAGAGGGAATAAAAGTAAATCTTTAAACTTAAAATCCAAATAAGATCAGAGAAAGCAAAAGCAAAATCCTCTACTCAGCTCTGTCCGCTTCTAAGAAAAACTCACCAGATCACTTTAATCGCGGAGGTGGTTGCAGCGGCTTGTTTTGTCCCTAGAGACAAAAGCAGCTGGGAAGCGGAGACAGTCTGAACTCCGTGGGAGCACTCCTTTCACCCCCCCCAAAAAAACCTTGGGGGTGCATATGAGGCTCTACCACTATTCAGACAATCCTCTTCCCCCTCCCTTTGCCCGGGAGGGGGATTTTGAACCGCTGAACAGCTGATGTCCGCTGTTCATAGAGATTCAAACACTTACCCAGGAGGACGGCTACAAAGTAGCCGCCATCGCGCGCACAGATCCACCGGAAGCCCTAGATCAGAGCTTTTCAACCTTTTCACCCATTGTACCACTTTTAGTGGTACCACTGGACTGCAAGGCGTTCAAACCGGTCAGTCCTAGAAGAGATCAACCCCGACTGCTCTTTGGAAGGCCAGATCCTGAAGTTGAAACTCCAGTACTTTGGCCACCTAATGAGAAGGAAGGATTCACTGGAGAAGAGCCTAATGCTGGAAAAGATTGAGGGCAATAGAAGAAGGGGACGACAGAGAATGAGATGGCTGGATGGAGTCACTGAAGCAGTAGGTGTGAATTTAAATGGACTCCAGAAGATGGTAGAGGACAGGAAGACCTGGAGGAATGTTGTCCATGGGGTCGCGATGGGTCGGACACGACTTCACAATTAACAACAACAACAACCACTTTTAGGCTATGGCAACATCCGAGTACCACCAGTCGCCTAGCAAGGTGTCAAAAACCTGATCAAAAAAAAGGAAAAAAGTGATAAAGTTACAAGTAGTCTTCAATTTACAACAGTTTGCTTAGTGACTGTTCGATGTTACAATGGCACTGAAAAAAGTGCCCTCCAAGCCACAGCTGAGCAAGACACCTGCCTGCCCACCTGGTGGCGCTCTTCCTCTTGTCCGAGGTTTTCATTGTTGTGAGCATTTCTGTTGAGGATTGGCAGCGGGGTGGGGTGGGGGGCTGTTTGGTTTTTATCCCCCCCATCTGCTGGGTGGTTGCTGCAGGTTTTGGTCATTTTATATGATCCTGGGACACTGTGAGCATCATAAATATGAATCAGTTGCCAAGCATCTGAATGTAAATCACAAGACCCTGGAGGTGCTGCAACATTCCAGCTGATTGGCGCTTCTTCTGTGCTCAGAAGTGCCAGGATCAGTGCCGAGCTCCAGCTGGAGCCTGGCGCTGATCCTGGCGCTTCCACTGAGCCTTGACAGCCCTGCAGCTCCAGCCATCTCTCGCTCAGGCTTGGGCGGTGCTGCCACTGGTTCAGCTCATTCCCTTCCCCCGCTACCAGTTTTTAGGATGGTCGTGTACCACCTGCCAGGTGCCAATGAACCAGAGGTGGTACTCGTACCACTGGTTGAAAAGCCCTGATCTATTGTATTTAACTACAATGGCTTGTTATTTACAGTAAGTCACCCCAATCATTGTCTCTGATCCGTCCAGGATCAAATATACTCGTTTGATTCTTTATAATAAAGCTTTTCCTTAAGATTTTGATTGAGAACTTTCCCAACAATTGTGTCTTATTCCCCAAAATCATAAACCTCTGCTGTCAATCCATTTTACCAAAAAACTTCAGTTTAAATTATTTTCCAGTTAAATAAAATAAGTCCATTCCCCAATCTTCTTAAGAAAGCCCAGTTCATCACACACTGAGTTTGTTTAACTCCAAATCTTTGGAATCCACATCCCCTTCAGCCTTCTCCAATCAGCCCGCAGTTTTCATCCATGGTCAGGCGGCTTCTGAGAAGTGGCTGTGCTCCCAGTCTCAGCTTCTTGGGAAGAGCTCAGCTCACAAAGTAACCTGCGTCCATTTGGGCAGAGCCATCCATTCATGTGCGCTCATAGGATCATATGAAAAAGAGTTCCATGGTTTTTACATATCAGGACATAGTAAAGTCATCTGGTCCTTAGCAGTTCTTAATAATAGGTAAATAAACCTCAGACGAAAAACAACAACAACATATTACACCATGTCATCATTTTCATTTAAAAGAAAGTCAAATTTTCTTTAAGGTTTTCTAAGGAATGCCTAAAAGTAAAGAGAGAAACAATATTTGGAGCAATGAACTGATATTTAAAGTCTGCAGATGAATGATCCTGAATTTAGAAGAAACCAAAGAATTGTACATTTGTTCATTTCACTAACACAATTCAGAGGACTGGTAACAATTTTTTTCTAGTGGATCACATTGTAGGTAGGCTGTCTGGGGGGGGACATTTATGCCATAAATTACAGCACGCTACACAGGAAGTTCTTTGTATGCCATCTTTAATTCCGGAATGAAAAGGGAATCAATAAAATATACCTTGCGCTTCTTTTATTACAGATTCCAATCACCCCTTCTTTCTTAGCCCCCATTTTCGGGGCCCTGCTGCATATTTTTCTCTCTGTGACCTAATGGAGACTTCTGTGCAAGCAAATTTACAGAACTACATGGCATTTAGCAGATATAGGTTGTCCTCTTTCAAGAATAAAGCTGGTATGCTGGGTGCTCTTGGATGCAGCCCTGGCCAGCAGGAGGGAAGTTGGCTCCCCTGGAGCATCTGGCCTGATGTTGCTGCTATGTCCTAAAACCTTGGGAGCCACATTAAATAAGTCATAAAGATTTCGGGTATAGAGAGCTTTTAATCACCCCTGAGAGTCACAATTGTATAATTATGTAAAACCGTCAGGAACATTTGGAGCTCAGCACATACCTAACTAATCTAACTAGCATCACATTTCACTAGGCTCTGTTGCAAAGGTTAGTTGCTAGAAGTCAGAAACTACTTGATAGCTTTTAATGGGGGGAGAACCGTGCAAACGCCTTAGGCAGAGAAGAGACAAGCGTGTTTTTCGCCTCCAATCCACGGTCAAACAGGCAACATCTGTGCTTAGCAAGCTGACAATACAGAAGGCGGCATCTGTGTTTGAGTTTAAAGGAGTTAAAACCATCGAGGACTATATTGCTAGAAAGGAGGTGAGGAGAGGGGAGCGCCGAGGAACTTCCTCTTTCTGATCACTAATCGGAGGAAGATGTGGTGTGGGGATGATTTTGTGCTCTTCCCGGATTGAAGCAGCAGCTGGAAGGTGAGTAGAGGGCAGGTCGGAGGAGAAGCGGGGAGCAAGTGGGGCTGTTTGGTTTCCTCCAGGGCGTCCAAGCAGAGAAGCAACTAGGCTGAAGCATCTCAGGTGCTCCTGCTGCCAATCCCTTCCCTCCCCAACTTTTAAGTCCTCTGGTGCTGCAGGCTGTTAAACTGGGGGCTGCGATTTTCTGCTGGTGGGAAAATTTCAAAAGTCTCCTTCAAGTGAAGGTTGATTCTTTGGGAATGGCTTCCCTCCAGACGTTGTGAGTGCTGCGTCACTGGAGGCTTTTAAGAGGAGACCGGACAGCCATTTGTCAGGAATAGTAATAGGGTCTCCTGCCTGAGCAGGGGATTGGACTAGAAGGCCTCCAAGATCTCTTCCAGCTCTAATTTTCTATTATTATATTTGATTAGTGATTAATAAAAATCGTGTTTTCTGGGCCAATTTGTTTGCTTAACAATACTAGTTACATTCTTAGTGTCTACCCCTTTTCTCTAACCATTGATGAAATAAATTCCATGTTTGAAAATATTCTGTATCTTCTTTCTCTTTGATCCTCAACGTAAGTCTGTCCATTTCAGCACAGTCCAATATCTTCTTGATTATTTCTTTGTCTAGTGGTGTTTCTTCATTCTTCCAGAGCTGAGCAAATACAATCCCTGCTGCTGTTAATACATGCAATGTTAAATATACACTTGGCTTATTAAATTTTTCTGATATTATACCTAATAAAAAGAGTTTAGGTTTAAAATCTACATGTTTCCCTAACATCTTTTGTAACCAAATGTGTCTTTTGACCCATTTTTTTTTCTTTAACACAAGGCCACCATATATGGTAATACAGGCCGGGGGTTTGATTACATTTCCAACATTTATTAGACATATTTTAAACATTTTTGCTAATCTAGCAGGTGGCAAATGCCATCTATAGAACATTTTATCAGTTTTCTTTATAAGAAATTGCCACGGTCACTTTATAATTTCTTTCCCAAAGATTTTGCCATTTCTCTAATTTTATATTATGTCCACAGTTTTCTGCCTTCTGTATCATTGTTTCTTTCACTTGTTCATCCTCCATTTTTGAATTTAATAGAAAGTTATATAGTTTCTTAGTTTTATTATCAGAGGTTAACAATATCTGATCAAATATTGTCTGTTTTTTTATAAAAACTATATTTTCGCATCTTTATCATAGCTTGATTGCATTTGCAACTGAGGCCATCATGATAATTCAGTGCCCTGGTCTACAAGCTCTTGTTTAGATTTTAATTTTCCTTTAGTATCCCAAATATCTTTATATGTCCATTTTTTTCATATTTCACTTGTTTTGGGGGAACAAAGGCTTCCATCGTTGAAAGCAGTTCTGGGATTCTTAAGTAGATTTTAACTTTTATCTTTTCTCACACAAGAAGTAGTGTATTTTTTATGTAATGATTTTGAAAGTATCTATGAATCTTATTCTTCTCATATCATAGAAATGCATGCCATCCTAGTTGCGGATCATGTCCTTCTAGATATAACAGTCTAGATCCATTCTTTTAGCCATATTAAGTCTCATGCTTGCTAATATAAGACCCAATCTTGTAATACATATCCATTTTCTTTGGATTCTTGTAGTATTTTCAGTTTAATTCTGGCTTTCCTTCCTTTCCAAATAAATTACAAAATCAAAATATTTAAATCATCCAAGAAATTCTTCTCTATTTTTATAGATGCTGTTTGAACAAGAAGAGCAGTTTTGGTAAACTCTTCATTTTCACTGTAGCTATTCTTCCTAACACTGATAGTTTTTCCATTTTTCTAGATCTAATTTTATTTGATGAAGTAATGTTATGTAGTTATCTTTTATCATTGCACATCTTGCTATTAGGTATATTCCCAAATATTTAACTTTCCTAACTATTTGAAAATCCATTTTTTCTGACAATTGTTCTTTTTGCTTAGATGTAAGGTTTTTAACTATAACTTTTGTTTTTTCTCTATTTATCTTCAGTGCTGCTACTTCTCCAAATAACTCAATCCTTTTCAATAGTTTAGGGCAGACATGTCAAACTCGCGACATCACGTGACGTATCGGGATTGTTTTGCCATTGCTGGTAATGGGGCGGGCACGGCTTCCGGGTGACGCATCCGGCCCGCGGGCTGGCAGTTTGACCCTCCTAGTTTAGCGGTTGTCTCCAATGCTTCTTCTGTGATAAATACTAAGTGATGTGCAAATGCTTGTAATTTATAGCTTTCATCTTTTTATTTCCATTCCTTTAATTTCTGGGTTAACGGATATCCTTGTCCTGTGCCTTTTTTTATGTTAAAATTCCCTCTGTAGTCCCCATTTACAATTACTTTTGCTTTTTCTTTATGATATATTGTCTGAATTAATGTATCTTGAAAGCATTTATAGAACTCTTCAGTAGTCCAGTAGTTTTATTATTATTTTTTGTCTTTTTATAGCTTCCATCAGTTCCATCATTGTTATTTTTTCATTTAGCATGTTTTTAAAGTTTTCTGGAATTTTTGGTAGATTGGCTTTTTCCATATATTGTGTTGTTTTTTGTCCAGATTTTTTTCCTATATTATATAGTTTTTCATAATATTCTTTAACTATTTTTATTGCCTCATTTTGGAGTTACACATCTCCCTTCTCATCTTGCAATTGGTTTATCAACTTTTTCTCTATTCCTTTTTTTCAGTTTATAAGCCAGCCCTCTTCCCAGTTTATTTGCATTTTCTAAAAAAAAAAATATTTTGCCCTTCTGATTTGTTGAGCCAATTCTTCTGACTCTATTAGGTTTAGTTTATGTTTAATTATCTCCATTTGTCTTTTAAGAGTTTTTTTTTTGGATCTTTTCGAAGTTCTAGCTCAGTGGTTCTCAACCTTTTTAATGCCGCGACCCCCAACCGGTCGTAAGTCGAGGACTATTCAACTGGTGCAGCACTGTTTGCAGAATGGGACTTTTGGCAGGCTCAGCAGGGCAGAGACAGCCTGGACAATTCCTATTGGCTTTTGAAAGCCAATAGAATTAGACTCTATTCAAGAGAGTCTATTCTATTGGCTTTCAAAAGCCAATAGAATAAAAGGGAGTAGCACAGCTAAGGAAAAGTGGGAAAAAATGGCAGACTGCGTTGTTTGGCGACCCCCGTGAAATGGTCGTTCGACCCCAAATGGGGTCCCGACCCACAGGTTGAGAACCACTGTTCTAGCTCCAATTTTTTAAACTTTTAGTGTTGTACACTGTGGCTTTTTCTCGTTATTCTTTTCAGCCATATAAGTTGCAGCTAATCCTCTGAAGTATGCTTTGGCTGTATCCCATATGTATAGGAGTGAAGTGTCTTCTTTTTTATTTTCTTTGAAAAAGAATTCCATTTCCTTTACTGCTATTTCTGAAATTCTTTCTCTTTTAATAAGAGTTGAATCCATGTCCATCTTGATTTCTTCTTTATTTCTGTCCAACTCAGCTTTCTCGGATTATGGTCAGCCCAAATATTGGGTTCTATCTCAACCTCATGTATATTAGTTCTTAATTTAGGGGACAACCATATCATATCAATTCTAGGCCATGATTTGTGTCTATTTGAATAAAATGTATTCTTCTTCTTGTGCCATATCCTTTATCGGACGTTGGCGATCATGTTGGTGATCCTGTTTTTATCAGCAGCCGCACAAACAAGTGCTGCTGAGTTTTGTCCAAACCAGTCTCTTACATTTTGAAGCCACGATGTTCTTCTTCTGCCTGGACCTCATTTGCCTTCAATCTTTCCCTGGAGGATTAAATGGAGCATGCCGTATTTTTCTGGGTGTCATATCACAGGTCCGAAATATTCTAATTTTTGTTTTTTAATTGTTTTGATGTTTTCCCTTGGCTTTCCCAGGCGGCTTATCACTTCATTTCTGATTTTGTCAACCCAGCTTATACGTAACAGCCGCCTGTAAATCCACTTTTCAAATGCTTCTAGTCTCTTTAGGTAGCCTTTTGTTAGAGACCAACTCTCTACTACATAGAGCAGGATAGAAAAGATATAGCATCTGACAAGCCTGATTTTCAGTCTTAGGCTTATATTGTGACTGCAGAAGACCTTTTTCATTTTGAAGAATGCTGTTCGAGCTTTCTGTATCCAATCTTTACTTCAGTGATCATGTCCCAGCTTTCATGTAAATTAGAACCGAGATGTGTGATCCTTTCAACTTTTTTTAATGGTATTCCTTCTGAATTTATTGGTGGTAAATTAACGGGTTGTTTGCTAATGACCATGATCTTGGTTTTTGAGGTGTTAAGCTTCAAGCCGTATTTTTCAGATATTTCTCTGACTCTGTTGATGAGGAGCTGAAGGTCTTCATGTTTACTGGCAAGCAGAACTGTATTGTCAGCATATCTTAAGTTGTTGATCTAAACGCCATTTACTTTGATGCCAGCATCGATGTTCTCCAGTGCCTCGTTGAAGATTGACTCAGAGTAGATATTGAACAACAGTGGAGACAGAATACATCCCTGTCTGACCTCTCTTCTTATTTCTGCATCATCTGAGTATTTTTGGGCTAGTCTCACATTTGCTACCTGATGCCAGTACAGATTCTTTATTATTTGGATGTCTTTGTCATCTAGTCCTCTTTGTTTCAGGATTTCTAATAGTTTGCTGTGTCTTATTTTATCAAAAGCTTTTTCAAAATCAATGAAGCATATGTAAACACTGTGATTGACATCTCTACAGCGCTGTACAAGAACCTGAATGCTGAACAGCGCATCTCGTGTACCAAGATTGTTTCTGAAACCAAATTGTGTGTTACCTAGACGCTCTTCAATTTTGTTCTATATTCTTGTGTGAATTATTCTCAGGAATATTTTCCGGACATGACTCATTAAACTTATTGTTCTGTGTTCTTTGCATTTATTTTTGGGGGGATTGTCACAAAGGTTGATTTTAGCCAATCATTTGGTATCTTTCCTGTTTCATATATCTGATTGAAGATCTGCAGTAAAAAATTCTTCCCATTGTCTTCCAGCAATTTTAAAATTTCTGCTGGGATATCATCAGGTCCTTTGGCTTTTCTTGTTTTTTTTCTAATTTTATTGCATGTTCAACCTTTTCCATAGTGATATTTGGTCAGTTGTTATACTTCCCATATCTATATCATCCCTACTGTCCTCAAAAAGTTCTTCAATATATTCCTTCCATCTTTTTAGTTTTTCATCCTCATCTAAGATAATTTTCCCCTTTGTCAACTAAGTTGTTGGTTTTCTTTTTGTAGAGGCCTGCTGCTTCTTTCACTTTTTTGTGTAAATTGAAATTATCATGCATACGTTCTGTCTGTTCTATTTCCTTGCATCTCTTTGCAAACCACTCTTTTTTGCCAGTTGAATTTTTCTTCTAATTGTTTTCTGCAATTCATTGTATTTTTCTTTGTTTTTATTTTTATAAGATCTTTTTTCATTCATGAGATGAAGAATTTCCTCTGTCATCCACTGTTGTTTCCTGTGCTACCCCTCTCTCTGTTTGAATGTGTTACCTCTACTATTGCATTTTTAAATTTATTCCAGTTCGCTTCTACATCATCATTGTTCAGGTTGTTGGTTTCCCTTAAAAGATTTTCTAGTTCTTCCTTAATCTTACCTCCATGTTTAATGATGAAGTCTCTGCTGATTCTTTGTTTAGCAGGGTTCAGGTTTTTCATCCTTTTTAGTTTCACCTGGACTTCAGCAAGTAGTAGATTATGATCGGATGGTACATCTGCACCTGGATATGTCTTTACTGATTTTACTGAGTTTCTAAATCTTTTGTTTATTGTAAAATAGTCAATTTGGTTCCTTACTACATTATTTTGTGTATCTGCTGGTGATCTCCAAGCGTAGAGGTGTCTTTTTGGCAACTTGAAAAAAAATTTCATCACACATTGCCTATGTTCCTTGCAGAAGTCTACAAATCTGTCACCTCTACCATTTCTGGTCCCTAAGCCAATATAGAGATATTGTATTTGGATATTTCTTGGATAGTGTTGTGTGTTTTCCCAGCTTCATATAGGCTTCTCAGATTCCACATACTAATTTGTAGTTTTGGGTTTATCATGCTTCTAGCGGACTGGGAGATTCTTAGCAACCCTGACCCATTTAAGGAGTGCCTGTACTTGGGGCCATTGTTAGGTTTTGCCTCCATTAACATGATTTTCCTGGGAAATATATAGTGTGGTAATCTTCCCTTTGCTTTCTACATAATAAAATGTATACTGAGTCTTTTGGGGGTTCATTTCTCTCCAGACATTCTGTACGCAGATTTCTTCTGCCATTTTAACAAACACCTTAGGTAATCTCTTTCTTCCTCCCCCCCCTATTTTACTACATTTGTAATATAATTTTTCATTCACAATTGCATTAAAGCCTCCTACTAAACAAATATTTTGATATTCCATTTCCAATATTTTCCTATGTAGTTTTTGATAAAATATTTCTTGTTTATTGTTTGGTGCATATATTGCTATTATCAACATCGTTTTTTTTATTTATCATCATTTCCACCATTAAATAATTCTTCCTTCTTCCTTCAAGGCCCCTTCCAACTCTGTTATTCTGTTATTCAGCAGTTAAAGCCGCCATATCTCTAAAATTAGCTCAAAAGCTTTGACTGTAAACTATTTTGGGACAATTTTCAGCTTGAAAGACATAGATTTTCTCCATATATACTTTTGTAGGAGTGTGCATCTGTATCTGTATTTCTCTCTGTATGCATATATCTGGAATTATATAATCTATCCCCAACACTTCCAGATGTATAACCTATCCCCAACACTTCCAGATGTATCCTTGCATTCCTAAGGATTTGTGATTGACCAAAGTCAACAAGAAATTTTACCCAAATCAACAACTGAATTTGATTGAATGGATATTTGAACATAGATGTCGGTAGTATTCCATGTATCAGATGAATCATAAACAATGTAAGAGGTTATTCTATCATTGTGGCATGTTTGCTTTTTCATTGTAATGTATACATTTTTTCTTTTTTCACACCTCTCCCCATTTTATAAAAATTAAAGTTACACTTTTCTTTAAATCTTATAGAAAAGAGGATGGGAAGAAGAGCGCTCTGGACAGCTAAGAATAACAAGCAACATTGAAAAGGAAAACAAACCGGGTTTTTTTCCATTTCCTTCAGAAAGCCACACAATTGTCCTCCTCCTCCTCCAGCAGTTCTTAGAAAAAAAGAGAGAAAATCAAGAAAGATTTCAAACTGGAATAAGTAGATTATTCAGAACTCAAGGATAATTACATGAAAAGTGAAGGGAGATTATTTTTCATTCAGTAAAAGAGGGAAATATCCGGAAGTCAGTGGAGGAAACGGTGAGTAGAAAAATCACGTAGAGCAGAGAGCCATGCAGGCCTTGCCCTGTGAGGAAGAAAACTGATTGAATGAAAGCACCACTAAACATAGGATTGTCCATATTTTTGACTTCCTCAAGAATAGAAGTTGTGGGAAAGCTCCGTGATTATGTCTATTGTTGGAAAATCACAGATTGCAAATCACAACTGATTATGCACAAGAGGAGCCACACAGGAGAAAAGCCATACAAATCATCTGATTATGGCAAAAGTTTTAGTCAGAACAGCTCCCTTGTGGTTCATGGAAGGAGCCACACAAGAGAAAAGCTATAAAAGCACTCTTAGTAAATGCTTTAGTGAGCATGGCAACGTGGTGATACATCAGAGGATTCACAGCAGAGAGAAAACGTATGACTGTACTGATTGTGCGAAAGTTTCATTAGAAATTCCCATGTCATGAGGAACCAGAGGAATCACACAGGAAAGAAATCTTTTGAATGTCCTCATTGTGGAAGAAGTTTCAGTTGCAATTCCAGCCTGGGGATACACCAGAGGACTCACACAGGAGAGAAACCCTTCAAATGTCTTGATTGTGGAAAAAGTTTCAGTAGCAATTCCCACCTGGTGACCCACCAGAGGACTCACACAGGAGAGAAACCCTTTGAATGTCCTGATTGTGGAAAAAGTTTCAGTGAGAATTCTTCTCTGGTGAAACACCAGAGTACTCACACAGGAGAGAAACCCTTTGAATGTCCTGTTTGTGGGAAAAGTTTCAGTCAGAATTCCAGCCTTGTGAACCACCAGAGTACTCACACAGGAGAGAAACACTTTGCATGTCCTGATTGTGGGAGAGGTTTTAGACAGAATTCCAACCTGGTGACACACCAGAGGACTCACACAGGAGAGAAACCCTTTGAATGTCTTGATTGTGGGAGAGGTTTTAGACAGAATTCCAACCTGGTGACACACCAGAGGACTCACACAGGAGAGAAGCCCTTTGAATGTCCTGATTGTGGGAGACGTTTTAGACAGAATTCCAACCTGGTGAAACACCAGAGGATTCACACAGGAGAGAAACCCTTTGAATGTCTTGATTGTGGAAAAAGTTTCAGTCATAATTCTTCTCTGGTGAAACACCAGAGTACTCACACAGGAGAGAAACCCTTTGAATGTCCTATTTGTGGGAAAAGTTTCAGTTGCAATTCCCACCTGGTGACCCACCAGAGGACTCACACAGGAGAGAAACCCTTTGAATGTCCTGATTGTGGAAAAAGTTTCAGTCATAATTCTTCTCTGGTGAAACACCAGAGTACTCACACAGGAGAGAAACCCTTTGAATGTCCTATTTGTGGGAAAAGTTTCAGTCAGAATTCCAGCCTTGTGAACCATCAGAGTACTCACACAGGAGAGAAACACTTTGCATGTCCTGATTGTGGGAGAGGTTTTAGACAGAATTCCAACCTGGTGACACACCAGAGGACTCACACAGGCGAGAAACCCTTTGAATGTCCTATTTGTGGGAAAAGTTTCAGTCAGAATTCCAGCCTTGTGAACCACCAGAGGACTCACACAGGAGAGAAACCCTTTGAATGTCCTCATTGTGGGAGATGTTTTAGACAGAATTCCAACCTGGTGACACACCAGAGGATTCACACAGGAGAGAAACCCTTTGAATGTCCTCATTGTGGGAAAAGTTTCAGTGACAAGTCCATCCTTGTGAAACACCAGAGGACTCACTCAGGAGAGAAACCCTTTGAATGTCCTGATTGTGAGAAAAGTTTCAGTCACAAGTCCAGCCTTGTGACACACCAGAGGATTCACAGAGGAGAAAAACCCTTTGAATGTCCTGAATGTGGGAAATGTTTCAGTCATTATTTCTCTCTGGTGATACACCAGAGGACTCACACAGGAGAGAAACCCTTCGAATGTCCTGATTGTGAGAAAAGTTTCATTGACAAGTCCAGCCTTGTGAAACACCAGAGGACTCACACAGGAGAGAAACCCTTTGAATGTCATGATTGTGGAAGAAGTTTCAGTCGCAATTCCAGCCTGGTGAGACACCAGAGGACTCACACAGGAGAGAAACCCTTTGAATGTCTTGATTGTGGAAAAAGTTTCAGTTACAATTCCAGACTGGTGACCCACCAGAGGACTCACACAGGAGAGAAACCCTTCGAATGTCCTGATTGTAAGAAAAGTTTCATTGACAAGTCCAGCTTTGTGAAACACCAGAGGACTCACACAGGAGAGAAACCCTTTGAATGTCCTGATTGTGGAAGAAGTTTCAGTCGCAATTCCAACCTGGTGATACACCAGAGGACTCACACAGGAGAGAAACCCTTTGAATGTCCTGATTGTGGAAGAAGTTTCAGTCGCAATTCCAGCCTGGTGAGACACCAGAGGACTCACACAGCAGAGAAACCCTTTGAATGTCTTGATTGTGGAAAAAGTTTCAGTTACAATTCCAGACTGGTGACCCACCAGAGGACTCACACAGGAGAGAAACCCTTCGAATGTCCTGATTGTAAGAAAAGTTTCATTGACAAGTCCAGCTTTGTGAAACACCAGAGGACTCACACAGGAGAGAAACCCTTTGAATGTCCTGATTGTGGAAGAAGTTTCAGTCGCAATTCCAACCTGGTGATACACCAGAGGACTCACACAGGAGAGAAACCCTTTGAATGTCTTGATTGTGGGAAAAGTTTCAGTCAAAATTCCAACCTTGTGAAACATTAGAGGATTCAAACAGGAGAGAAACCCTTTGAATGTCGTGCTTGTGGGAGACGTTTTAGTCAGAATCCCCACCTGGTAACACACCAGAGGATTCACACAGGGAATAAATCTTTCAAATGTCTACTCTTTTATGAGAATTCACTCATAAATCATCCATTATTGCACACGAGGAAATCCATATGAGGCAAAAGTTAAAGAATTTAGAAAAGGCTTGAAATTCATTTGTGACCCCTGAAAGTCTGGATTATGCAAGGGTTGGTCTGTAAGGTCAGGTCTGCAAGTATATTGTAGTTCTATTGTTTGCATGTAGTCATGAACGGGCATATTTGAATCAGGGATTGGCATTAGAGTTGCTGGGTTTAGAGTTGAGCATTGTTGCAGTGTAACTTGTGGATTTTCTAATAAAAGAGCCTGTATCTTATGCATTCATTGATTACTGATCCATAAATGTCCTTTATTGTCAATGATTGTCTGCAAGGCATAACTAGTATAAACAGTCACTGGAGCTGAAAAGGTTAACTTGCTTGCCTCCTGCAGTAATAGCATAACTGCTGCCAGAATTTTTAAACATTGTGGCCAGCCCTTCGAAGAAATGTCGAGGAGCTTTGATAGATAAGCGACAGGGCGATTCCAACTTTCCTGTTTTTCGGTGAGGACCCCTAAAGCTACATTTTGTCTTACATCCACATAAAGTGAAAATGGCTTGGACATATCAGGTAGTCCTAGGGTGGGAGCTGTGGTGAGAGCCTGTTGTAGATCTTTCATAGCCTGGGTTTGTTCCTGTTGCCATAAAAGAGGTTCTTTTTCTGGTCCCATTAAAACTTGGTACAATGGTTTAGCTGTGAGAGCGAAGTTAGGAATCCAAATTCTACAGAAGCCTGTAATTCCCAAAAAGGCTCTAACTTCCTGTTTTGTTTGGGGGATGGGAATCTGTAACACAGCTTGCTTTCTCTGGGGGCACAAAGTTCTTTGTCCTTGTGAAAGTTCATAGCCTAAATACATTACAGTCTCTTGAACTAATTGTGCTTTCTTTTTGGATGCTCTATAACCACAGTCTTGTAACAATTGGAGCAGTCTGGATGTGTTTTCAAAGCAATCCTCCCTGCTTTGGCCAGTTACTAAGACATCATCGACATATTGAAGGCAACAATCCTATTGTCTAACTAACTTCAAATAAGCAAGATCTTGGGCTAGGGCTTGACTAAAGCAAATTGGCGAATTCTTAAAGCCTTGTGGTAGCCTGGTCCAGGTGTATTGAGTTTTAACCTGTGTTTTTGGATTATCCCATTCAAATGCAAAGATTGGTGGCAACTCTCAGCTAAAGGTATTGTGAAAAATGCATCTTTTAAGTCTGCAACTGAAAACCATTTAGCAGATGCAGGTATTGTGCTCAGAAGAATATATGGATTAGGAACAGTTGCGTGTAGGCTTAGGGCCAAATTATTCACGGGGCGTAAATCCTGTGCTGGTCTCCACTGTTTGTCAGGCTTACAAACAGGTAGAATTGCAGTATTCCAGGGTGAATTTTTCTAATGATTTTTGCTACCAAGTATTTTTGGGTTAATTCTTGAATGGCAATTGCAGCCTCTGGAGTACAATATCGTTGAGGTACCCTAACAGGATATGCTTGTGGCTTTAGCTTTACCATAACGGGTGTGGCATATTTTGCAAATCCAGGGGGATTATCCTCTGCCCACAGGAGTGGGACATTAAATTGTTGCCAATTAGAATTTCCCATTTCCTTTCCAGTTTCTGTTACGATCATTAAACGCCATATTTCTTCCACTGGGTGGCACACTTGCGTTAATTGTTTTCCATGGTCAAAAGATATCATAGCCTGCAATTTGGTCAGTAAATCTCTGCCTAATAATGGGACGGGGCATTCTGGAGCGTAAATAAACTGATGTTTAATGACTCCTTGTCCCACTTGGCATGTTAGGGGTTCCAGGAGTGGTCTGATTTGAGTTTCTCCAGATACTCCCTGAATTTGAATAGTCTGCTTTGATTTCTTGCCAATGGATTTATTTAGGACAGTTCTGGTGGCTCCCATGTCAACTAGCATTGGGATAACCTGTCCTCCCACCCGTATTTTAACAATGGGCTCTGGGGGTGGGGCTATAGAACCCTGTCCTCGTCAGTCTTCCCATTCCATGTCAGCTAAGCCAATCATGTTTTCTTCTCTTTCCTCTGTCTGATTGGGATAAGCTGGATGCCCTCTTCCTTTGAAGCTTTTCTGGTAGCCTCTCTGGAAAGTCCCTCTAAATCCTCTTCCTCTTCCATACTGGCGAGATTGTCCTCTGGGTTGGCCATTCCTCTGGGGGCATTCCCTTTTCCAGTGTCCTTCTTGCTTACAGATGGCACACTGATTGGGTCCTAGGTATGTTCCTCTCAATGCCACAGCTAACATTTCAACTTTCTTTTTCTCCTTCTGATCTGATTTGTGTTCCTCCTCCTTGTCACGGAACACCTTTCTTGTTATTTCCATAATCTCTGCTATATTTTTCCCTAAGGCCCCTTCTGTCCGTTGTAACTTCCTTCTTATATCTGGGGCACTCTGGGTAATAAATCTTTCAATTAGGAACGGGCGGTTTTGAGCCATCTCCATATCAAGAGCTGTATTCACTTTGTAAGCTTCTATTAATCGGCTGAGGAAAGCAGTTGGAGATTCATTTCTCTCCTGCCAAACATTGGTTATGGCAGAATAATTAACTGGACGAATTGCAGCTTCCCTCAAAGCCTCTAAACACATCTAATAAGCTTTTAGCAAAGTCTGATGTTGAACATTATTGGAATTCCAGTCTGGTCTCAGTTTGAGAATGAATCAATTATTTCTTGAGGTTTTTCTGAAAATGACCCAAATTGCAGTCTCCAATTAAGGAGGTCAGTGGTTGTAAAGGGAACATATTGAAGCATTGAAATATTAGTGTTATCTGGTCCAGGAACCAACACCTCTCTTAGAGGGGCTATATTTTCTTCTGTTTTTACTTCTGTTTTACTTCTAGTTTGTCTAGAAACGGTTGTTTTGTTTTCATCGTTATCCAAGTGAATGGATCCAGCTGTTTCTATTTTTCTTTCCTCACCGGCTTCTGGCTGAAATTGGGCTTCATCTCTTTCAGGCAGAAGGGGTGGTGTTTGCTGGTTTATTCTCCCTTCATCTCTTCTAGGAACATAGGGAGGGGGTCTGAGCATTTCCTCTCTATCTTCCTGCCTGAAAATCTTAGCTTTTGTTTGAGGCTTGGCTTTTTGGCTTGCCAAATATATCTTAGCACATTCTATCTGACACTTTGCTACCCATCGAGGTCTTTCTGCAATGTTGATCTGCCATTGGTTAATATAGGGATATTGGTCCCAATAAACATTTCCAGTCACAATTTGATGAACTCATGCAACGAGTTTGGGATTTGCCGATCCCATCATAGGCCACCCTACGCCAAAGGTGGTCCATTCAGATTCACAGAATCTTTTTAACATGGCTGGATTTGGTTTTGGGTCTCCATAATCCCTAGAAAAATCCTTTTTGAAATTCTTTAACATGCACTGGAGTGGCGTCTGGTCAACGCCCTCCTTTGACTGTTTTCCACCCATCTCTCTAATACAATACCATCAACCTGGAGCCCCGGACATTCCAACGGTCACTCAGCAGGAACTGCGATGGTTTAACCTCTCACACAATCCTGCCTATTGAAGGCTTAAGGACAACGCCTTTGCCTTCTAGGGGGTGATCGGTCCCCTCTTCCGATCCAAAAGGGATCAGGTTTCCCCTTTTTACAATACTTGCCTGCAGGCGTTTTCCAGACTCCTTTGTTGATTTAAGACCTGTCTGTCACCCTCACGGATCCTTGATTAGAGCGCTTTGCTGATGGATAAATTCTCTTTCGTCAAGTTCTCCCCGTAGTCAAAGGCCATGGCGCCGGCGTTGGAACAATCGTCGTTAAGAGAGGGTCTTAGCGGACCGGGAGATTCTTAGCAACCCTGACCCATTTAAGGCGTTCCCGTACTTGGGGCCATTGTTAGGTTATGCCTCCATTAACATGATTTTCCTGAGAAATATATAGTGTGGCACTCTTCCCTTTGCTTTCTACACAATAAAATGTATACTGAGTCTTTTGGGGGTTCATTTCTCTCCAGACATTCTGTACACAGATTTCTTCTGCCATTTTAACAAACAGCTTAGGTAATCTCTTTCTTCCTTTCCCCCCCTATTTTACTACATTTGTAATATAATTTTTCATTCACGATTGCGTTAAAGCCTCCTACTAAACAAATATGTTGATATTCCGTTCTCCAGCAGGATGGCTGTAGAGTCCAATGGATGGGTTCTATGACAGCCTTCCTGCCCGGCAGACTGGGTAAAAACTTTGGCCACACCCCTCCTTTGGGCGTGACCCCAGTTTTGACTCAGTCTCAAAGCCCGGTAGCAGTGCGAGAATCAGCTCTTAGAAAAAGAAAAAATTTCACCTAAAGAAAGACAAAATCTCCCTCTTCCAGATTCTAAATTGGCAGCAGAGGATCGCTGGCAGCTGACTCGGGGCTCGGAGCCATTACCGGATCCCCATTCACCGGAGGATCGTCGGAGTGGTGAGAGTATCCTCAGGGCGCCTAGCCAGGGGGGCTCGGGTCGGCCACCGGATCGCTCGTCGATTCCCGGCATGCCAAACAGCTGATCGGTGGGGATTCATAGTCCGACCCGCCAACAGAGCCGCGGCGCCACTCGGCGCTAAACAGCTGAGCGGTGCGGAAATTACAGCCCGATCGGACAACAGAGCCGCGGCGCCGCTCGGCGTTAAACAGCTGAGCGGCGCAGGAATTACAGCCTGACCGGCCGACAGAGCCGCGGCGCCGTTCGCCCCTTCAGCGGAGAGGCGCAGCCCCTTAAAGCCCGAAAGGGCAGCTTAACCGGCGCTTTCCTTTTTGCTGGGAGGATAGTAAGGACTACAGAGCGGCAGTTAGGATCCGCCATTTTTTTGAGCCTCGTGGCTTTCCTTCGGTTACTATTGGGAGGCGTGGCTTCCTCCCATTCGCCATTTTAAGCGAGTGGATTAAACCGCCGTTCCTTTGTGGGTGGGTCTACCATCCGAAGTTGCTTCCCTTGCTTATAAAGAAAAAATTTTTCGTGCAATGGCCTGACGGAGGTTACCTACAATCCATTGTAGCAAGACGAGGGAAGAGGGGGGAAAAAAAGACGAACTGCCATCATTTCTGATCGTAGTCTGTTGTCACAGCCACAGATTGGGGAAAAATATTTGTGATTCTATTAGTTTCTGGACCTAAGTGAGGAGGCAAGGAGGAATAATTTCTACCTAACTGTTCCTATTGTGACCTTTAGTCACTGCCTTGCAGGATCTTCCTGTCCAAAGGATCCTGTCTGTCCGGCCATTGTTTGTCTGTGCAGAAGAGGACTTTCAGTCCCAATTATCTGCAACTGATCTGCGTACCTTAATTCCCCACTCCAGGTATTGCCTACTTGGGGTACCTGGCACAATGGCAGACAATGTCTCGTATTCAGCCATGCAGGTCCCTCAATTGTCCCCTCCACAACAACAAAAACGCAGATCCTCTGAGCAGGAGGTGGGGGGGAAGAAGAAGGCTAAAACAAAGCATCTTACTCAAAAGGGACAATCTAAAACAGCTGAGCGAGAGGCCTTGAGGAGACATTTGGCTCTAGAACGACAATTTACCAGGGCACAGAGATCCAGTTCAAATGGGACAAGTATGGTTTCCCCTCTCCCATTGGTGGCACCCACGGCAGAACCCACTGCCCAGGAAGTTCTCAAAACTTGGTCTCCTCCTGGGGAAACTGAACAGTTGGATTCCTCCAATCCCTCCTCACCAGCATCTTCACCTGACCATACTCCCACTGCTGCCACGTCCAGTGACAGAGCACAGGAGGACATATGGTCGGCACAATTTCAGGCATTCATGCAGGATGCCTTTTCCCAGTTCATGGCTTCTAGGGGACAAGTGGCCCTTCACACATCCCATAAGGGACGAATTAGGCCGCCCCCTACTAACATTTCTGAGACTTCCTCTCAGATAGGAGAGGGTGATTCATTAGACCTTGACATGTCAGATATGCCCTTTTCGGAGGACAAGGGCACCGCACCTGAGCAGGTGACGAGCTCTGGCCTCTTTGATCCAGTGCTCCTCAAATCACTTCTGATAAAGGCAGTCTCTACGGTCAACCTGACATCAGTACAGGAAGAGAAGCCTTCTACAAGCAAGGAGGCCAATCCTCTATTTGCCAAAAAAGTCCCACAGGACAAGTACATCCCCTGTCCGGAGGTCTTCCTGACCACGGTAGAGGAACAATGGTCTTCCCTTGCAAGCCCACCGGCACCCAATAGCATGGAAAGAAAGCTGTTCAATGTCTCTCCCTCCTTCTCGGATATGTTAGAGGTCCTTACGGTAGATAGCCCCTTGATCTCATTATTTTCTACCTCCGCGATTCCAGGAGACATGGCGGAAGCCTTGAAACCTGAGGAAAAGAAATTTGAACACTCCCTCCGTCGTTCCCACATGGCTGCAGCCTGGGCGGCCAAAGCAGCAACTTCATCATCTTTCTTCGCGAGGGCCTGTATCATGTGGCTGAGGGAACTACAAAACACGGTGCCTCCAGATCAGGTCAGGGTACACCAAACCTTGGCCAAGATCCTCGCGGCCTCTCAATTTATGGCTGACGCTTCGCTGTACGCAACAAAGTACGTGGCAAGATCCATCGCGGCCACAGTGGCCTCGCGTAGACTGCTGTGGCTCAAAAATTGGAAGACGGACCTGAGGTCCAAGTGGCGGCTTTCGACGTCCAAATACAGTGGAGCATTATTATTTGGATCCATACTGGACCCACATGTCAGTGAGGGTAGAGATAAGAGAAAAATTCTAGTACACCCATCAAAGAAGTTAGATAGGAGAGGCAATCAGGAGTTTCGGAGACAGGGCTTCCGCCCAGGAAGCCCCTGGGACTGGAGACAGCCCTTTCGGTCAGGGCAATCCTGGGACTGGCCCAGAGGCTCACGATCCTTCTACCCGAGGCAGGATCGGCCCCAGGATCGCCAAAACACGGGAGCCAGAGGCCAGTTCCAGTCCAGACGTCCCTACAGGGGATCGGGAGGTAGATCCTTTAAGCGCACCAAGTGACGCCAGACAGGACACTCCCATAGGAGGTTGGTTAGGGAATTTCATCGAAGTCTGGGAGCAGACCACTACCGACGCCTGGGTCTTGGAGACGATCAGACATGGCCTGACCTTAGATTTTTGTTCCCCCCCACCAAACAGGTTCATCAGATGTCCCATCTCCAGAAAGGTACACAAGGCAAGGTTGGTAACTTCGGCCATAGCTCACCTCCTGTCAATTCAGGCCATAGAGATGGTACCAAAGGGAGAGGAAGGAAGAGGATTTTATTCCATTCTCTTCGTGATCCCAAAGACATCCGGAGGGTGGAGAGCAATATTGGACCTGAAGGGCCTGAATTATTATGTAAATTACAGGAGGTTCAAAATGCAGTCCTTGAAATCCATCCTAGCCAGCGTCAGGAAGAGCGACCTCCTGTCCTCAATAGATCTCACGGAGGCGTACTTGCATATCCCCATTCATCCCAGTTACCGGAAATTCCTCAGATTTACCTACGCGGACCGGCATTACCAATACAAGGCCCTACCCTTCGGGCTATCCTCAGCCCCAAGGGTATTTACCAAGATCCTAGCTGTAATAGCGGCCCATCTCAGGCTGATGCCGGTACGCGTACAGTTTTATCTGGACGACATCTTGATTCAGTCCAGCTCGCAGGAGCAGGCAAGGGTAGACCTCCAGTCCACAATCTGAACCCTACAAGGGCATGGATTCTCGGTCAATATAGACAAGAGCCACTTCACTCCCTCAAGGAGACTGCAGCACCTAGGCGCAGTGATAGACTCGTCGCAGTGCAAGGTATACCTTTCCCAGGAGCGGCAGACCAGCATCTCCAAGCTAGTTCACCAAATTCAGAGGGTCAGGAGAGTGCCCTTGATACAGCTCTCGAAACTCCTGGGAAAGATGATATCTTGCATGGGCATTGTCCCATGGGCAAGGCTCCACTCGAGGGAGTTGCAGTGGTTCCTCCTACCCTACCAGAGGAGGAATCTCAGTACCTCCAACAGGAAGGTCTCGGTACCAGTACAGGTGATGAGATCACTGAAATGGTGGATATCTCCCATGATACTCAAGGGAAGTATATTCAGGGAGCCGAACAGAGTCACGCTCACGACAGACGCGAGCCTATTCGGATGGGGAGCCCACCCGGATAGCACAGGGCCAGTGGGACCAGAAGGATCTTTCACACAGCATCAATTGGCTAGAGCTTCGGGCCATTCACCTGGCTCTACGTCATTTCTCCCACTTGGTAACAAGAAGACACGTTCTCGTATTAACAGACAATGTAGCAGCCAAGGCACATGTAAACGAGGGGGGAACGCGATCAGCGGAATTAATGAGGGAGGCATTAGCTCTGGCTCGGTGGGCAGAAGCCAACGTGAGTTCCATCAGAGCGGAACACATCTCAGGGGAGACGAATCTCCAGGCGGACTTCCTGAGCAGAGCCAAAGTGGACCAGTCGGAATGGCGACTGGGTACGGCTCTGTTCAAGGAGAGAAGCAACCTAGAACTAAGGAGAAACTTCCTGACAGTTAGAACAATTAATCAGTGGAACAGCTTGCCTCCAGAAGCAGTAAATGCTCCAACACTGGAAGTTTTTAAGAAGAGACTGGACAGCCATTTGTCCGAAATGGTGTAGGGTTTCCTGCCCGAGCAGGGGGTTGGACTAGATGACCTCCAAGGTCCCTTCCAACTTTACTACTACTACTATTATTATTATTATTATTATTATTATTATTATTATTATTATTATCTGCCAGAGGTTCGGACGGACGCATCTGGACCTATTTGCTACTCCAAAGAACACACAACTCCCCAGGTTCGTCTCCAGATTCCCGTCTCCGGGGTCGGAGGGAAAAGACGCTCTCAGGTGTCGGTGGCCGGCGCAACTCCTGTACGCCTTTCCACCGCTGCCCTTAATACCGGCAACCATACGCAAGTTGATCCGGGAAGGCGCAGAGGTAATCTTCATTGCCCCACATTGGCCACGGCGCCCGTGGTTTGCCGACTTCGTGGACCTTTCGATATCACCCCCATGGAGGATTCCCCCGGACAGAGTAAGTCTCAGCCAGGGCAAGTTTTTGCACCCAGATCCCCAATGGCTACAACTAGCCGTTTGGCATTTGAGCGGCAGAGTTTAGCCAAACAATCCTACTCGGCAGGGGTGATATCGATCATACAAGCATCACGACGATCTTCCACAAACAGGATTTATGATACTACATGGAAAGGTTTTTGCAGGTGGTGCGCCCCTCTTCGCCTAGATCCAGCCGCAGTATCCATCCCCAACATCCTAGATTATCTCTTGGAGGGTCTTAACAAGGGCCTATCAGTCAACACTATTCACAGACAGGTATCGGCCCTCTCAACTGTACTTTCCTGTGACAACCTCCCTAGCGCAGCATCCAGCGATTAGCGCCTTTTTAAAAGGGGCGGCCAACACAAAACCTCCTGTCATACACAGGTACCCGTCTTGGAACTTACCTAAAGTTCTTCTAGCCTTGACATCAGCACCCTTTGAACCTCTTGAATCATGTTCTCTTCATCACCTGTCACTGAAGGTAGCCTTTCTTGTGGCAATTACTTCAGCAAGGAGAATTTCAGAACTAGCGGCACTGTCAGTGAGGAAGGATCTTTGTACCTTCTCCAAGGACAAGGTTGTTCTTAGACCAGATCCGGCTTTCATTCCGAAGGTAAACAGCATCTTCCACAGATCTCAGGAACTGACTCTTCCTGATTTCTGCCCAAAACCCAAACATAGGCTTGAGCATAGATGGCACAAGCTGGACGTGCGTAGAGCGCTGTGTTTCTACGTGAAACGCACTTCGTCCTTCCGCAAGACGGAAGCATTATTTGTCTCCTTTCAACCATCAACTATGGGAAAGAAGGTGTCATCTTCTACCATAGGTAGGTGGATCAGAGCCTGTATAGCCCAAGCCTACGTCGCGCAGGAACTTCCAGTACCCACACATGTGACTGCCCATTCAACACGGAGCGCAGCTACATCTGCGGCATGGTTGACACAAGCGTCGGTGGAAGAAATTTGCAAAGCCGCAACGTGGTCTTCGCCTTCTGTCTTCATTCGGCATTACCGTTTAGACTCCTTTGCCACAGCAGATGCTGCCTTTGGTAGAAGAGTACTACAGCAAGTCGTATCTGCTCAGGATTCAGTGGCCTAGACATTCCCTCCCAGGGGGACATGAGGGTTTTGGTATGTCCCATCCATTGGACTCTACAGCCATCCTGCTGGAGAAGGGGCGTTGTCTTACCTGAATGCCTTTTCTCAGCAGGATGATGTAGAGTCCAAGCCCACCCAGGTATTAGGTCTAGGCAGGTATAAGATAAAGAGCTACAGTATTAATTCCAACAAAGTTTCTCGCCTAAGTCAAAACTGGGGTCATGCCCAAAGGAGGGGTGTGGCCAAAGTTTTTACCCAGTCTGCCGGGCAGGAAGGCTGTCATAGAACCCATCCATTGGACTCTACATCATCCTGCTGAGAAAAGGCGTTCAGGTAAGACAACGCCCCATTTCCGGTTCCGGTTCTCGGCGTTCCTAGTCACACGGGGAGACTCGTCTTGTCGGCTAGCTTTCCCTCTACTGGTCTACCCTTATACGGGTGGAAAGTTGCCCTCGAGGGTGCGAGTTCCGTTGAGGAGGCTTCAGCTCAGCTGCGGAGGAGCGGCGGCTCCTTCAGCTGTTTAGGCGATCTCTGAGGGCCGATGGAGAAGATCGGCCAGTAAAATGGCCGATCACCCTTCTGCTTCAAACCGCAAGTCAAAGAACATCTAAGCTGTAAGAACCCCCGTGGTGAATCCGGGTGAGACTTTTCCTTGTTACTTTCTCTACTTTACTTTGTTTTTGGAATCTGTAAGAGTCTTGTTGGAATTATTTCCCTGGCTTGAGAAGACAGCTTTTACGTGTTTGGGAAAGAAGGCGTTTTTTTTTTAAAGATTATATCTTATTTTCATACTTTTTGGGATACAGAAAATTCTCTTTCCTTTTTTTTAAGAATTGTACTATCATCTGGTGTTGGAAGATTATTTCTTCTTTCATACTATACTTTTAAAGACTGGAAAAGACTTTTTCTTAACCTACTGAGAACATCTAGTGGTGAAAATTTAACATTGTAATTTCTAGTTATTGTTTGGAAAGTTTTGACCTTCAAATTATTTTTGAAAAAAGATAAGCTGTGCAGCTGTTGGGAACTGTGGGGGTGGGCACTGACTAACCTTTATCAAATACAATCCCCACAAAAAAAAAGAAAAAAGAGATTTTTTTCTACTTACTATTAAAATGGAGGAATCACATTCACAACTAAACTATAATCTTATACTGGAAAAGATACATGAGGCCACTGTAGAAATTTGTGCCATATTGAAAGAACCTATTACAGAACTAAAATCCAGAAATCTCACATCAAACATTCAAACGGATGCTCAGACTACGTCTGCCTATTTGAGAAATCAAAACATACTAGAAGAGGAATTAACAGAGATAAAAGAGGAACTCATCATACCTTACAAATCTCTCATTTGTAACCTTGAGGAACAGAAGAAGCAGAGACTCAGATCTGAAGCTATAAAGCAACGATACTTTAAGGAGAAGAGAAACAGACACTTGACACAGAGGATGGGACTCTTATTCTTTCAAAGCTCACTGCAAGCAATAAAAATAGATCTATTGGCTGAAAGGAAAGCGTCTTTATGGAAACCTACCTGGCATAGGAAAAAAAGCCAGAATTAGATTGAAAAGAGAAATTTAAAATGGTGTAGTGGAATAAAAGGCAACGCTGGATTTATGGACTGTTTTAAGGATCAAGGCTGATAGATATTTTAAACAAATTAAGAATGTACTGGATTTGTGTATTCATGTAATGAATAATAGATTTAATTTGATGAAAATCATTATGTATTAGAATTGAAAAAATGATGACTATTTAGATTAGATGGTTTCAATAATCAGTGGAGTGTTTTAAATTAGTTAGATGACCTTTTTGTATGACAACAAAGATGTGATAAGGTATGATAAGTAATTGGAGAAAATTTGAATTCTGTTTAATGAACTTGAATGAATTAAGGTTTAATATTATTTTGTTATTTTAAAGAGATGGATTGATTGTGGGATTATGCATGTATAGGGTTGATTAATACTTTATTGCTATTAGGATATTTACTGTGTTGTGGAAGAAGAAACAAATGAGATTGGTGATAAAATGAGGGATGTGAGAGATTAAGAATTAGAATTGATAATTCATTGTTTTAAAGCTAAACTATGGTAATTGTAAACTGACAAAGTAATAAAACATGTCTAGCAATTATAGAAATTTAAAATAGAAGTGGAATATTTAAATGTATTATGTTGTTCGAGGGAAATAGAGAGGGGATAGCGAAATGTATTGTGCTGAGTTGTTTATATATGTCTTTACTTTTGAATGTTTGACCACCCAAACACCATGGTGGGTCTTGAGTACTTTTTCTTAAGAAATTTAAAAAACAAATAAAATGTGTTTAAAAAAATATTTTGATATTCCATTTCCAATATTTTCCTATGTAGTTTTTGATAAAATATTTCTTGTTTATTGTTTGGTACATATATTGCTATTATCAACATCATTTTTTTTATTTATCATCATTTCCACCATTAAATAATTCTACTTCTTCTTTCAAGGTCCCTTCCAACTCTGTTATTCTGTTATTCAGCAGTTAAAGCCGCCACATCTCTAAAATTAGCTCAAAAGCTTTAACTGAAAACTATTTTGGGACAATTTTCCAGCTTGAAAGACATAGATTTTTTCCATATATACTTTTGTAGGAGTGTGCATCTATACCTGTATTTCTCTCTCTATGCATATATCTGGAATTATATAATCTATCCCCAACACTTCCAGATGTATCTTTGCATTACTAAGATTTAAATCAACAACTGAATTTGATTGAATGGATATTTGAACATAGATGTCGGTAGTATTCCATGTATCAGATAAATCATAAACAATGTAAGAGGTTATTCTATCATTGTGACATGTTTGCTTTTTTATTGTAATGTATACTTTTTTCTTTTGTCACACCTCTCACCATTTTATAAAAATTAAAGATACACTTTTCTTTAAATCTTATAGAAAAGAGGATGGGAAGAAGATCACTTTGGACAGCTAAGAATAACAAGCAACATTGAAAAGGAAAACAAACCGAGTTTTTTTCCATTTCCTTCAGAAAGCCACACAATTGTCCTCTTTCTCCTCCAGCAGTTCTTAGAAAAAAAGAGAGAAAATCAAGAAAGATTTCAAACTGGAATAAGTAGATTATTCAGAACTCAAAAATACATTACATGAAAAGTGAAGGGAGATTATTTTTCATTCAGTAAAAGAGGGAAATATCCGGAAGTCAGTGGAGGAAACGGTGAGTAGAAAAATCACGTAGAGCAGAGAGCCATGCAGGCCTTGCCCTGTGAGGAAGAAAACGGATTGAATGAAAGCACCACTAAACATAGGATTGTCCATATTTTTGACTTCCTCAAGAATAGCAGCTGTGGAAAAGCTCTGTGCTTATGCCTATTGTTGGAAAAGCACAGATTGCAAATCACAACTGATTATGCACAAGAGGAGCCACACAGGAGAAAAGCCATACAAATCATCTGATTATGGCAAAAGCTTTAGTCAGAACAGCTCCCTTGTGGTTCATGGAAGGACCCACACAAGAGAAAAGCCGTAAAAGCATTCCTAGTGCAGTAAATGCTTTAGTGAGCATGGCAACGTGGTGATACATCAGAGGATTCACAGCAGAGAGAAAATGTGTGACTGTACTGATTGTGCGAAAGTTTCATTAGAAATTCCCATGTCATGAGGAACCATAGGTCATACACAGAAGAGAAACCCTTTGAATGTCCTCATTGTGGGAAAAGTTTCAATAGAAATTCCCATCTGGTGAGTCACCAGAGGACTCACACAGGAGAGAAACCCTATGAATGTCCTGATTGTGGGAAAAGTTTCAGTGAGAATTCCTGCCTTGTGAGACACCAGAGGACTCACACAGGAGAGAAACCCTTTGAATGTCCTGATTGTGGAAAAAGTTTCAGTCAGAATTACAGCCTTGTGAAACACCAGAGGACTCACACAGGAGAGAAACCATATGAATGTCCTGATTGTAGGAAAAATTTCAGTTGCAGTTCCCACCTGGTGACCCACCAGAGGACTCATACAGGAGAGAAACCCTTTGAATGTATTTATTGTGGGAAAAATTTCAGTCGCAATTCCAGCCTGGTGATCCACCAGAGGACTCACACAGGAGAAAAACCCTTTGAATGTCTTGATTGTGGAAAAAGTTTCAGTCACAATTCCAGCCTGGTGACCCACCGGAGGACTCACACAGGAGAGAAACCCTTTGAATGTCCTGATTGTGGGAAACGTTTCAGTGAGAATTCCAGCCTTGTGGTACACCAGAGGACTCATACAGGAGAGAAACCCTATGAATGTCCTGTTTGTGGGAAAAGTTTCAGTCAGAATTGCAGCCTTGTGAACCACCAGAGTACTCACACAGGAGAGAAACCCTTTGAATGTCCTGATTGTAGGAAAAGTTTCAATCAGAATTCCAGCCTTGTGAAACACCAGAGGACTCACACGGGAGAGAAACCCTTTGAATGTCCTGATTGCGGGAGAGGTTTTAGTCAGAATTCCAACCTGGTGACACACCAGAGGATTCACAAAGGAGAGAAACCGTTTGAATGTCCTGATTGTGGGAAAAGTTTTAGTCAGAATTCCAGCCTTGTAATACACCAGAGGACTCATACAGGAGAGAAACCCTTTGAATGTCCTGATTGTGGAAAAAGTTTCAGTTGCTATTCCCACCTGGTGACACACCGGAGGACTCACACAGGAAAGAAACCGTTTGAATGTCTTGACCTTGGGAAAAATTTCAGTCATGTCCAGTCTTGTGGTACACCAGAGGACTCACACAGGAGAGAAACCCTTTGAATGTCCTGATTGTGGGAAAAGTTTCAGTCAAAATTCCAGCCTTGTGAAACATTAGAGGACTCACACAGGAGAGAAACCCTTTGAATGTCATGCTTGTGGGAGACGTTTTAGTCAGAATTTCCACCTGGTGACACACCAGAGGATTCACACAGGGAATAAATATTTCAAATGTCTACTCTTTGCATGTAACTTCATTCGTAAATCATCCCTTATTGCACACAAGGAAATCCATATGAGGCAAAAGTTGAAGAATTTAGAAAAGGCTTGAAATTCATTTGTGATCTCCCATTGAAACTGTATGTGAGAAATTGACTATTTGAATTGTGGTCTGAATCTTTTTACTCAAACATGTCTCAGGATTAGAATTGTAGGTGGAGAGAAAAGGAAAATGGAAAAGGGCTAACTGCCAATTTCTGGTTAGCAGCAGCAGCTACTGGATATTTCCTTTTGTAGAAGTTGTGGATTTCCTTCAAAAGGCTTCTGGGTGGTAGTTTTGTATATTGATTATGTAATTCCCACATGTGGAGTTCTTCTATCTTGGTTTCCTCCAGATTTTGAGCCCCAGAACTCCTCAGCTAGCATAGAAAAGGTCCTATCATGGGCCTTGCAATTATGGTTGCATGTTGCAACGGCCATTAAGTGAGACTTCTTTCCTAAACTACCCTGATCTCTCTGATGCAGCCATTAATTGAATGTGTTAGTCATTAAGTGGAACACTGGCTACCTCAGGGTTGGGCAGGCCCAGGTTATCCTGTTGTAGGCATCTCTAGCCCTCCCCCACGTTGTGCTCTGTTTTCCAACCCTTGTGCCGCCCAGTTCTTTTCCACCCCAGGGTCTCCACTGGCTTTTTCTCCCTCCCACTGGGTCCCTGCACGCCTCACACCCTCCTCTTTCTTTCTAAGATTTCTGATCCTCACGTTGGGGAAGGAGGGAAGGTCGTGCATCCCTGGCCCTTGGGACTGTGTCCTGGAAGCAGCCGTTATTTTCAGTAGGCCCTGGCTTCGTCCCTGGGCCATGCGGTGGACTTGTGGAAGTGGCTGCTGTTTGGCCATACTGTCATGCAGAAGAGAGACAAACCTCTCTGTTTTGCTACCTAACATGAGGAAAAAAATGTACAGTTGAAAAGATTTCATTGTTGATAAGGGAAAAAATGGGTATTTTTAGTGTTGCTATGGACATTAGGTCAAGGGAAGTCGCTCAGAGTTGAGATGGGCAGTGATTAAGTTTATAATGAATGAATTTAATAATAAAAAGATAATGTGAAGCTCATTACCCAACTCTTGCTCAGTGATACAGTGGGTTTCTAACATACAATTGTTAACTTGTAATCTGTCTATTGTGCAATCTGCATCTCTAAGTCAGGGCTTTTCAACCTTTTCACCCATTGTACCACTTTTCGGATAAGGCAATATCAGAGTACCACCAATCGCCCAGCAAGGTATCAAAAACTTGACCAAAAAGGAAAAAAAGGAAAAATTGAAAGTACAGGTAGTCCTCGACTTACAACAATTCACTTAGTGACTGTTTGAAGTTACAAGCGAATTATGACCATTTTTCACACTTATGACTATTGCGGCATCCCCAGGGTCTTGTGATTTACATTCTGATGCTTGGCAACTGATTCGTTCTTATGACATTCACAGTGTCCCAGAGTATGTGATCAATGGCCGGAGGGGCGTGGCCAGTTGATCACTCAGGTTGCAGGGTTCCTGTGGGGGGGGGGAAATCCGTGGGTCTCTGGTAGAGGGGATGGGACTGGGCCAGCTGCCTGCCTTCCCTCCCATTGTCCCTTCCCTCTTTCCTTTATTTCACCTCCCTTTGTCCCTCCCTCCTTCCCTTTGTCCCTTTCTTCCTTCTTTCATTCACCTCCCTCTTTGTCCCTTCCTCCTTCCCTCTTTCCCATTGTCCCTTCCTTCCTTCTTTCCTTCATCTTTGTCCCTTCCCTCTCCCATTGTCCCTTCCCATTGTCCCTTCCTTCGTTCTTTCCTTCACCTCCCTCTGTCCCTTCCTCCTTCCCTCCCTCTCCCATTGTCCCTTCCCATTGTCCCTTCTTTCCTTCACCTCCCACTGTCCCTCCTTCCCTCCCTCTCCCATTGTCCCTTCCTTCTTTCTTTCCTTTCCTTCACCTCCCACTCTGTCCCTTCCCTTCTCTCCCACTTTCCCTGTCAAGCCCCGGCGGGCTCGACATGAATGGGCGGGGGGTGGGGTCGAGGACAACGTGCGGGGCAGCAAAGGAGACCAGCGGCCAGGGCCGTTCTACCTGGCAGTGTGAATGCATCCCGACCAACAGCTGAGCAGCTCCTACTCTTAGCTGCCAAACAGCTGATGGGTGGGAGGCTGAGGCAGGGAGCCAAGGGCCGATGGAGCGGCCTGAAGCTGAAAGGCGCTGTCTCTTGGCCGCCAAACAGCTGATGAATGCGAAGCCTGGAGCACAGCCGAAAGACGCTCACGGGACTGGAAGGCTGCAGCGCTGCAGCTCCAATTGTCCTTTCCTTCCTTCCTCGTTCCTTCGTCCTGTGCTATGCCGCCCAGACCCCAACCTGGTTTTGGCAGGCAGCAACACATCACGGCCCGCCTGTGTGCGCACAGAGGTAGAGGAGAGCGCACAGGCAGGGCGGGGATGTGGCCGGTTCACCTCCCGTTTTCAGGCACCTACATTACGAACCGGCTACTTCTCCCATTCATTTTTCCCCTACCGGGGCCCAGCATTCAAGCCAGATTCCCCGATCCTCTCCGTGTACATCAGCAGTTCTCAACCTGTGGTTCACAACCCCATTTGGGGTCGAATGACCATTTCACGGGGGTCGCCAAACAATGCAGTCCGCAATTTTTTCCCCCTTTTCCTTAGCTGTGCTACTCCCTTTTATTCTATTGGCCCAGCCGGTGGTCGGCCTGCACCGTCGCTGCCCCTTGCCAGCTACGCCTTGGCCTACGCAGGGGGCGGCACCACGCATGCGCGGCGCTCCCGGGCAGGGAAAGTCCTCGACTTACGACCAGTTGGGTAGTCCTCGACTTACGACCGGTTGGGTAGTCCTCGACTTACGACCGGTTGGGTAGTCCTCGACTTACGACCGGTTGGGGTCGCGGCATTAAAAAGGTTGAGAACCACTGGTGTACATCGTTCTTCCCATAGCTCTCTCCAGCGCTGTCGAGAGATGCCCATTTCTGGCCGCATTGCTACCGTTCTTAAGTTACACTTGCAGCCGCCCGAAGGAAGAGAACGACGCTTTTCTCCCTGCTCCAAAGGAAGGGAGACAAACCCGCATCGCCACCAAGTCTCCCTTCCTTCGGGTGAAGTAATCTCCGGTCCCCACCTTTGAGACTGTTTGAGCCTGAAGCAGAGAGTCGAAGAGCTGCATCACATTACACTCTGGGAGCAGCTTGCCTTTCAAACCTCCAATAATTAACGGAAGGAGAAACCCGCTGCAAGGTGCACCTCCTGAAAAGATGAGGGAGGTGGGAGAAATGCGATCAGTCAGCCAAGAGCCCAGCTGTTTCAGACTTTAAGCCTGCAATACAGGCAACAGAGGGCCAAGCAAAGAAGGCGATTCAAGAAAAGGGGGAAAAAAACCTGCTTTCCTTTCCAGCAAAAGTTACTTTTCCAAAACTGCCTTAAATCAAGAAGTGTCTCCCCCCCTCTAATAATTGACTTTGTCCTGGCTTCTCCAGCCTTGCCGGACAGGAAGAAATCAGCCCCGACCGGCTTTTGTTCCTCAAAGGCTAAAATTGATCGCTCGCTTGCTGATCCAAAGGGCGTACGGGCACCCTGAGACCTGTTCCAGGCCCCCACTAAGCCATGATTCCTGGTTTGTAGAAAAGATGGGGGGAGAAAGGCGATCAGTCAGCCAAGAGCCTGGCTGTTTCAGACTTTAAACCTGCGATATAGGCAACGGTGTGCACTTTTCCCAGCCCGGAAGGGGAAACTGACAGGTGGGCAGGCTGGCCTTGGTGGAAATGGGGAAGGGTTGCATGCTGTGAAACAGTGTGGGGGGGAGAGTCAGGCAGGCACATTTCTCCCTCCACACCCACTTTCTGTTGGCTTTGCCTGGCGCACGTCAGCAAAACAAACAGTCTCGATTCCTACCTACTGCTGCGGGATGAGTTCTCCGGGAGGCAATGTGAGGGCCATGAGGGGTATCACAAGCTCGCGGGGAGGGGAGGAAAAGATGGAAGAGAGTGAGGCCGCAACAGAGAGAGAGAGAGAGAGAGAGAGAGAGAAGGGGGAAGAGAAGGAGGGGCGGGTGTGATGTTGGCGCTCAAGGCTGCAACGTGAGCGGTCTCAACCCCCTTCCTGCCGATGGAGTGGACGACTCTGTCTCCTATCAGGCTAGCGCTTGTGAAGTAAGAAGAGGGAGGGGAAGGGCGATAGGGATCCCGCTGACCTCTGTGCACCAGAAGAAGTCAATCCGGTTGCTGCACAATGAGTCCCTGGGGAGGGTGGGGCCTTGCTCTGTACCTGCGCTGTTTGCGCACCCTCTGCAGGGCATGTTTGGTAGGGTTTGTGCAGGCTGCCGCCAAGCAGCATATTTTCCACAAACAAGTGAGCTGGGAAGGAGCAGAGGAGGGGGGAGGAAAGCGACGCTGCGGGGGGGGGGAAGGCAATGCTGCGTACCACCAGCATGGTAGTCACGTACCACCGGTTGAAAAGCCCTGCTCTAAGTAATCTGTTTTACTCAGCTTCCCTTCCCTCCTCATAAATTTGAAATGTCAGTTTCAATCATACATCAGTCCCGCCACTCTCTGCTTCTGATGACGTGAGTTGCAGTTAGGTTTCTGCCTCTTAATTTATTGTTGCATTGCTATCTGCCCTAGTCCTAAATTCTATAAAAATACAGCAATTCATTGGGCACAGTTTAAAAATTAGAACGGCTAACTGGATATGTTTTGATTGGCATCCTTCTCAGATTCGGCGATTGTCTTATCCATTACTGCCAGTCTGACAGAGGGAAATTAGGACATTTCAAACCGGACAACTAAGCTATGGTTTCCCTCTAAGACAGCCATTTGTTTTGCCAGTCAGTTTGTAGCCTTTGAAAATGAAAGAATCACAGAGGATCTCTCTGATTTCCCTGATGATTCTCCAAATTCTGAACCAGATTCAACAGACATCATGGAAGTTCAGGTCCCCATGGATAGTGACAATGAGTAGACACAAATGTTTGAAAAATTCTGGGAATGGATTCCTTTAACTTAAGAATATGTTGGCTGCTCAGTCTGAAAGCTGGTCCTGGCCCTCAGGACGTTTGAAGGTTCCTGTGACGCTCTTGGTTCTTCTGGGTCCTGTCCCTTCTGGTTTAATTTCTTCTTTTAAAAGAAGAAATGATGGGCAGCTGTAACAAGCCAGAATGGGTTTGTTAAGAATGTGATGCCAGACAAACATTATTGCCATTTTTGATGAAGTAACTTAATTAGTGGATTTGAAAATGTTCTGGAGATAGAATTCTTGGACGTCGGCAAGACAGTTGACCAGGTAGAGCACGTTAACTTTTTTGTAAGATAGAACAACATGGGGTAGATAGAACCAACCCTAGGTGAATTCGCAATTGACTGACCAACCACACTCAGTGGGTATTGTTGGGAGGAACTCCCCCGTTCGGTTCTTCCAGCCGGGATTCTCCTTGACGGCGCAGTGCAGAAGAAATAGATCATGAAGCCAGCTACCAGAAAGAGGTTTTATTTCGAGGATCAGCGTTGAGTGACAATTCAGCTCGAGTCCCCGGCTAGCTAGACAGAATGATCTTTAAATAGGGGTTTTTATACCCTTTTGTGGTTTCCAAACTTGTCATTTCTGATTGGTAACAAACTTATCATTTCTAATTGGTGAGTTTGAATCTGCCTTTTCTGATTTGTTGGTCAGTGACTATTGTTGGTTAAATTTCTTTGCTAATCCTGCCTGAAAGGTGTTAATTACTTTATTGTTGTGTCCTGATTGTTGCTAGCTGGTTCCTCATTGTGTGTGTCAAGTGTTTGCCATTTAGCCTCAGGCTGCTGTTGACCCAGTTTAGTTGGGGTGTTCCTAGATTATTTCTTAGTTGGGCTGGGGAGGGGGTGTCCAACTCTCATCAATTCCCCCATTTTGGGCTATTACTGATGTATCAGTGATTAGCCCAACTGGTTCATATATACGGTAGTGGTGATCAATTTGGCACATCATGAGAGATGTTTTCTTGCTCTGTCCCTTGCTTCTGATGGGAGTTGTGCAGACCTTTAGGCATTTTAACCCTAAAGGTGCTAATTGGCATAGGCAACAAAGGAGGGCTCCACCTATTGCGACTGTGATTATACTAACAATGAGAATTTTCAACCAATGGAAGTCTGGTAACCATGAAAAGAGCCAGGAAAGGTTCCAGGATGACTGGTTGTGCCCAATGTTTTGTGCTAGTTCTCTTAAATGTTGGATGTCACCTTTAGCTTCCAGTCAGGTTTGCATACCCCCCAAAATTCTTCACAGCCATGGTTCTCCTTAGTACATGACCACTGGCTGCCCAGTTTCAAGGGTTGTTTCCTGCCTTAGCTCTTAATTCAGTGCATCCAGGTTTGTAATGCCCAACTGCCAGGCTATTAAATTTTCTTTAAATTGCACATAATGAGTTCTAGGAATCCCAATCTGAGCTCAACAGTGCAAAATATTCAGGGCATAAGTTTGGGATTTTTCCTATTGCTTCCTTAGTCAGGGCATATGAATTGCAAATCACCTGAGGGGGCCTAGTTCCCTCCCCTTTGGAATCCGTTGGAAGTTGGTCCCACAAAGCTTTGGTGCAATGGAGCAAAAATCAGCCTGGGGAACTTTACTAAAGGTAGGTGGAGGGGATAGACTCTGAATGGTGTGAATGGTGTATGTGTGCATATGCAGCTATTTCTACAAAACAGGCAATACAAACATTCTGGAAAAGTTTTCCCTCCCACCAGATAGAAGTCCAAGGTGTTCAGTACTTGTTCTGCCACATATTCCCAAGTGCCATCTCTCCACTAATACATTCAACTGGCTTGTTACAATACAAATGGGGCAAGAAATAAAAGTTTACAATGAGTTTCCACCCTCCCCCCACAGTCTAATTTTGTCTTCTGAGGCTTCACATGGCACCACCTTCCTTCTGCAGCTCTCACAGGCATCTGGGTAAATGGTAGGACTTGGGAAGCTGTTCCACTTAGATTGCATGGTGGCTTTTTAGTGGATGGCTGGATTCAAAACTCAATTCCATGACTCAAATGGATGGAGGCAGCATCTGGGTCTGTGTGTTCTGCTTCCAAAGGCTTGGGAGAGGGTTTCAGGGCTGAAAGATACAAGAACAAGGTCTCCCCCCGCTTTCTGGATGGACTCTCCCAGGAGAGGCAGACAAAAGGTATGGAGAACAAAGGACAGGAAAAGAATTGGAAGAGGGGGTAGCTTGCAGGCAGTTTGAAAAGGGCATTAATACTGCAGTTATTAAACATAAACAAATGGGGAACAAAAAAATGAAATGTTTCACCTTTGAACTTGACCATTTGCAACATATTATGGACAAGAACTTGCAACTTGAAAGGAAGAGGAGAAAAAAAATGCTAGGCAGCTTGAGAATGCTGAAAACTCCAAATAATTTTAAAAGCCTAATATTTTAAGGTGTGCAACTTTCCAGAGGTAGGAGAACATTTATTCTAAAATAGACCACATTATTTTAGAGATTAGAAAATGCTTATTTGTTTCAGAAAAGTTTCATAGTAGTTTCACCAGTAAGTGATAGGATAAGAAAAGTAACTTAAGAAAATTATTTCCCCACACAATCAGACTTGAACTTCAAAATGCTCTTGTAGATAGGCACACATTTTTCAGGAAAAGGATAGATAAAACACATACAGTAAATGCAAGTGAAACTTTTCCAACTGATAAACTTAAAACAATCCCTCCAAGTAACTTAAGGCTGTTCTTGAGCGTACACAGAGACAGAGAAAAACAAACAAACAAACAAAAACATTTTTTTTTCTTCACTCTGTTTGTTGGCTAGACAAACAGAGTGAGGTATTTCCTTTTTGTGGCTTATTTTTAAGCAGAATTTCTAGCAGACTTTAAAATTCTTTTTCCTTTGGATTTGAAACAGTTAACAGTCACATTTACCTCTCACACAGATTTTGACAAACATATATACACAAAGACAAGAGAACAGAAGTCTTAGTTTTACACATCCTAGTCATTCCCACCATAAATTTCAGATAACTCAAGTTAGGGAAGGCACACATTTTAAACATACCACGTGGTTGCATAGAGAAGAGAGAGAGAGAGAGATAGAGAGAGAGAGAGAGAATCACTATTTCTTATTTTCCCTTTTAAGTACCTTTATTTAGCCAAATTGGTTTCCCAGCAAGGCCCTAAGCAAAGTCTGTATTTTTTTTTTCATACACTACACAGTCAAAGTCTCCTTGTGAGACTTCTTTCCTAACTTTGCTTTGCTTACAGGGCCTTACCAGCTCGTTGCCCAAATCCAATTCTTTCATTCACTCATTCCATTTCTTTTTCACACAGTCTCTCCCTTTTCCCTAACAAAAGGTTCTGTGCTCTGGCCAACCCCCATGCTGTCCAGGTTCTGCCAATTAAACAGATCCTTTCTGCGGCTAGGAAAGACCAGAAGCAGCAAAATCCAATTGTGAGTGTCTACAATAGACTTTATGGTCTCTATAACGGTTTGAGGATCCGCATGAAAGGTGGCAGTATCCTTTTTCCAAACAACCAAATCGGACAGGGAGAAAGGGGTGTGGGTTAAAAGGTGTCCTGTCTGGCCCTTCGGTTGCCCGGGTATGGGCCTGTTCAACAAGGGGGCCATGAAGGTTGGTTCAGGGTGATCTAAGGGAGACTGGGGGTTCAAGTCAACTTGAACCGGGTTTCTCTGTCTGGATAGTTCAGCCCAGCAATACCAGTAGGGTAGTTGGGTTGGTTCTATCCTTGACCTAAGTGCTTTTGTGTGTTGATTTCTAGAGTACCACCATCGGGCCAAATTTGTCTTCCATTTTCATCTTTAAGCAAAGCCCATTTCTTACATAATTCCTTTAATCGTTTCTTCTTCATCCTGGCCTGGACAGGAAGCTGATTCCTGTCCCAGGCTTCGAGCAAGCTCTCAACTGGGAAACCCACTTCGGCCCTTGAATTGGAACTCCCCAACCTTTTATAACGGGGTTTTAAACCCACTTCAGCCCTTGAATTGGAACTCCCCATTCTTTTATAACGGGGTTTTCCTTTCAATGTTAAAGGGCACTAACAGTCGAAGTCTCCTTGCGAGACTTCTTTCTCCTAATACAGTCGAAGTCTCCTTGCGAGACTTCTTTCCCAATACACAGTCGAAGTCTCCTTGCGAGACTTCTTTCCCAATACACAGTCGAAGTCTCCTTGCGAGACTTCTTTCCCAATACACAGTCGAAGTCTCCTTGCGAGACTTCTTTCCCGTAATACAGTCGAAGTCTCCTTGCGAGACTTCTTTCTCCTAATACAGTCGAAGTCTCCTTGCGAGACTTCTTTCCCCTAATACAGTCGAAGTCTCCTTGTGAGACTTCTTTCCTAATACAGATTCTCGGAGGTGAGCGGCCACCTCCGCTCGGGGCTACTGCTTTGATATTTACTGGCAGAAGGGGTCTTGGCTTGCCCAGAATAGGGTTCTCTTTCTCTGCCCGCTCGGTCCTCCTCTCTCACCAGAAGGTCTCACGCTCCGATGCCCCCCCCTTGCTTTCCCGAATTCCGCCGGTCACGGCTCCACTGGAGCTAGCAGCATGTCGGGGTGCGGCTAGAGGGCACACGGAGGGAGCGAGCTCCAGCTGATTCTAAGAGGAGGATGCCTCACACACACACTCATGCATTCTTCCTTTCGTTCCCCCAGACCCTTTAACCTAATAGATTTAAATTTTGGTGGCACTTACCCTCTTTCCTGGTAGCTGTTCGAGCGTAAGACTCAAAAACTCCCTTTACTACCCGATGCCGACCGGGCAGGGTCCGAGGAGGCTTCCCCACGGATCAAAGTGTCCGCTGCCGGCTGGGTGATGACTCTTCCGGGCCCGGTCTGGTGGCTGGGTGAGCTGGAAGTCCCATCTGGGTCGCCAGATTGTTGGGAGGAACTCCCCCGTTCGGTTCTTCCAGCCGGGATTCTCCTTGACGGCGCAGTGCAGAAGAAATAGATCATGAAGCCAGCTACCAGAAAGAGGTTTTATTTCGAGGATCAGCGTTGAGTGACAATTCAGCTCGAGTCCCCGGCTAGCTAGACAGAATGATCTTTAAATAGGGGTTTTTATACCCTTTTGTGGTTTCCAAACTTGTCATTTCTGATTGGTAACAAACTTATCATTTCTAATTGGTGAGTTTGAATCTGCCTTTTCTGATTTGTTGGTCAGTGACTATTGTTGGTTAAATTTCTTTGCTAATCCTGCCTGAAAGGTGTTAATTACTTTATTGTTGTGTCCTGATTGTTGCTAGCTGGTTCCTCATTGTGTGTGTCAAGTGTTTGCCATTTAGCCTCAGGCTGCTGTTGACCCAGTTTAGTTGGGGTGTTCCTAGATTATTTCTTAGTTGGGCTGGGGAGGGGGTGTCCACCTGTCATCAGTATTTATCAATGGAACTACATCTACATGGAGAGAAGCATGTAGTGGGGTACCTCAAGGTTCAGTCTTGGGCCCAGTACACTTCGACATCTTCATAAATAGGCTCAAGATCGAAAGGGATCCTGATAGATTTGAGCATTGGGATCTATCCAACAAAATGTAATTCAATGATGAGGAAAATAATGTCTGCATTTAGGCAGGAAAAACCAAAAGTACAGGGATAAAATAGGTAATAGCTGGCTCAATAGAAGAATCTACGTGTCCAACAGACAAGAGTAAGACAAGAGTGTGCTTCAGCTGCCAAAAAAAAAAAAAAATCAATGTAGTCCTAGTCTGCATGAACAGAGGGATAATGTTACTTTACACCATGCAGGGTGAGACCACACTAAGGATACTGCTCCCTGTTTTGGTTCCATGATACAGTATAGATGTTGAGAAAATATGCAAAGAAAAAGGAAGATGATAAATCATCTGGATGCTAAATGTCAAGTGGTTGAGAGAGCTAGGTATGTCTGGCCATGGAAGGGAAGGATTGGGGGGGGGCATGATAGCTGTCTTCCACTACTTGAGGGGCTGTCATGAAGAGGAGATCAACTTATTCTCTAGGGCAACAGAAGGCATAATAAGAAGTTCATGGGTGGAAGGATGTCAAGGGAAGATCCAATCCAATTTCTGTCAGTGAGTGCAATTGATCAAGCGAATAGCTGGCCTCCTGGCATTGTGGATGCTCCATCACTGGAGGTTTTCAAGAATAGACCAGACAATCATTTGACTCAGGTTATATAAGGCACCTGTCTTGAGCAGCGGGTTGGATTAGAAGACCACTGATGCTATGATTCTATGAGTTTAGAGACAGCTTAGAAAATAGCTGAAGAACAACCCATAAACCTGCTTTTGGAAGAGTCCCTTTTTAAAAAATATATATGAAAAATTAAGATAGAATACACACTCCAAAGAAAAAAGAATACAACAACAAAACAAGGATAGCCAAAACATTAAAAAAGAAAAAAAATGTGTATTAAAAAAGACGAAAAACAAAAACAGATTTACATATAGTAAATCAGTTGAATGTTGATAAACATATTGTAACAATATTAGTTTCCTACCCTTGCAAAGCAGGCCAAAATTTGTGAATTTCTACCTCTAAGTAGAATCAATTTGTCCTTCATCTATGTCAGTGTTTCTCAATCTTGACAATTTTAAGGCATGTGGACTTCAACTCCCAGAATTCCACAGCCAGCATTGCATGGAGGAATCTGGAAAAAAAAGAACTGCAAGGTATAGTTTATTGATTCTCTTTTCATTCAGGAACTCAAGATGGCATACAAATATCTGTTGTTTTTCCTCTGAGGTTTATTTATCTATTTTTAAGAACTGCTAAGGACCAGATGACTTTACTATGTCCTGATATGTAAAAACCATAGAACTCTTTTTCATAGGATCCTATGAGCGCACATGAATGGGTGGCTCTGCAAAAATGGACTCAGGTGACTTTGTGAGCTGAACTCTTCCCAAGAAGCTGTGACTGGGAGCACAGCCACTTCTCAGAAGCCACCTGACCATGGATGGAAACTGTGGGCTGGTTGGAGAAGGCTGAAGGGGATGTGGATTCCAAAGATTTGGAGTTAAACATTGCTGGCTGTGGAATTCTGGGAGTTGAAGTCCACATGCCTTAAAATTGTCAAGGTTGAGAAACACTGATCTTTGCAGTGTGCATAAAGGCAAAATGCTGAACAGATGAACCAACAGTAAAGTTAAACATCAAAGCCCTCTCTTAACCATCTATTGTATTTAACTACAATGGCTTCTTATTTACGGTAAGTCACCCGATTATTGTCTCTGATCCATGTAGGATCAAATATACTCGTCTGATTCTTAATAATAAAGCTTTTCCTTAAGATTTTGATTGAGGACTTTCCCAACAATTGTGTCTTATTCCCCCAAATCATAAACTTCTGTTGTCGATCCATTTTATCAAAAAAGTTCAGTATAAATTGTTTTCCAGTTAAATAAAATAAGTCCATTCCCCAATCTTCTTAAGAAAGTCCAGTTCATCACGCATCGAGTCTGTTTAACTCCAAATCTACCATGTCTTAGCCTTAGTCTTAGCCCCACATTTTCTGGACCCTGCTTCTTATTTTTCCCTCTCTGTGACTTAATGATTTCTGTGACTTCTGTGCAAGAAAATTTACAGAAGTTCATGGCATTTAACACTTAGCAGATATACACTGTCCTCCTTCAGGAATGATGCTGGCATGCTGGGTGTCCTTGGATGCAGCCCTGGCCAGCAGAAGTTGCCTCCCCTGGAGTATCTAGCCTGATGGTGTTGCCATGGCCTAAATCCTTGGAAGCCGCAGGAAATCGGTTATAAAGATTTGGGATGTAGAGAGATGTTTATCACCACTGAGAATCAACCTTTAAAAAGTTTATTCTATAATTCTGAGAAACGGCCATGAACTTTTAGGGCTCAGCACACAGCTAATCTTCACAAGCTAAGTAACATCACATTTCACTATTTCACTTGGATCAGTTGCAAAGATCGATTGCTAGAAGTCAAAAACGACTTGATAGTTTTTAATCAGGGAAAAAAATCTTGCAAATGGCTTAGGTAGAGATGAGCGAAATATGTTTTTTTTTTTTTTTTTTGCCACCTATCTATGGTCAAGTAGGCAACCTCTGTGTTTGGAAAGCTGAAAATGCAGCAGGCGGCATCTGTGTTTGAGTTTAAAGGAGTTAAAACCATCGAGTACTGTATTGCTAGAAAGGATGGGAAGAGATGAGAAGCGCGGAGGAACCTGCTCTTCTTGATTACTCATGGGAGGAATTTGGTGTGCAAAGTGGCTTTTGTGCTCTTTCCAGGGTAGAAGCAGGAGCTGGAAGGTGAGTGGAGGGCAGGTCGGAGAAGAAGCCGGGAGCAAGCGGGGCTGTTTGGTTTCCTTCACGGCGTCCAAGCAGAGAAGCAACTCGGCTGAAGCATCTCAGCTGCTGCTGCTGCCAATCCCTTCCCTCCCCAACTTTTAAGTCCTCTGGTGCTGCAGGCTGTTAAACTGGGGGCTGCGATTTTCTGCTGGTGGGAAGATTTAAAAAGTCTCCTTCAAGTGAAGGTTGATTCTTTGGGAATGGCTTCCCTCCAGACGTTGTGAGTGCTTCATCACTGGGTTTTTAAGAGGAGACCGGACAGCCATTTGTTAGGAATGGTAATCGTGTCTCCTGTCCGAGCAGGGGATTGGACTAGAAGACCTCCAAGGTCCCTTCCAACTCTGTAATTCTATTATTCTTTCTGTTTTCTTGGCAACAAGATGGAACTGAAGGTGCCACTGATTTTAATGGATTTTTTTTTTACTTCCATGTCCTGCCAATAAGCATGGTATTTCCTATTGGTGCCCCATCCATGTATTAACCAGGTTCAACCGTTCTTAACCTAGCACTTTTTAAAAATAGCTACTGAAGAGTTTTTGGCATGTTCAGTTTGTATAAGTCAGTGGTTCTCAACTTTCCTAATGCCGTGACCCTTTAAAACAGTTCCTCATGTTGTGGTGACCCCCCCACCATAAAATTATTTTTGTTGCTACTTCCTAACTGTAATTTTGCTACTGTTATGAATCATAATGTAAATATCTGATATGCAGGGTGTATTTTCATTGCTACGAATTGAACATAATTAAAGCATAGCGATTAGTCACAAAAACAATATAGCAATGCTCGCTGGAGAAGCTTACTCTTCCTTGCTCAAAAATGTTGGGAGGGAGGGAAGGGGAAGGAAGGAAGGAAGATTGAAGGGGAAAGGAAGGAGATGGAGAAGGAAGGAGATTGAAGGGGGAAGGAAGGAAGGAGAAAGTGATTGAAGGCGAAGGGATGGAGATGGAAGGAAGGAAGGAAGATTGAAGGGGAAAGGAAGGAAGGAAGGAAGGAAGGAAGGAAGGAAGGAAGGAAGAAAGAAGGAAGGAAGGAAGGAAGGAAGGAAGGAAGGAAGGAAGGAAGGAAGGAGAAAGAGATTGAAGGGGAAGTGATAGAGATGGAAGGAAAGAAGGAAGATTGAAGGGGAAAGGAAGGAAGGAAGAAAGGAAGGAAGGAAGGAGAGATTGAAGGGGAAGGGAAGGAGATGGATGGAAGGAAGGAAGGTTGAAGGGGAAAGGAAGGAGATGGAGGCAATTGAAGGGGTTAGGAAGGAAGTAAGGAAGGAAGGAAGGAAGGAGAGATTGAAGGGAAGGAGATGGATGGATGGAAGGAAGGAAGGAAGGAAGGAAGGAAGGAAGGAAGGAAGGAAGGAAGGAAGGAAGGAAAAGGTGCTTTATAACGCTCGACGGGGAAAGATATTTTAACCCCTGGTGGCTGATTGAGGAAGCCAGGTCCGTCGGACCGATTTCCAAATAAGCCTAATTGGGGAGGTGGGAGTGTAAATGATGTATCAAAGGATGCTTCCCGTTGCCCCTTCCCCTCCCTTTTTGGCTACCACTAGGGAAAATGCAAAGGTGCGCACGCGCAGGGGTAAGAAAGAACAAATGCCCGGACTAAAACTGGTGCCAACGTTTCCAAACGAAACGCTCCGAGCCACAAAGCCTTATCCAAAGCGGAGTCTGCTTGAATGATTTCCCTTCCTGCCGTTTTTATTCGTCCCCCATATCTGAGCAGAGCTGCCGCCGGCCTGCCCTCGTAGCCATGGGTCCCGGAGCAGCGCCTTTCCAAACTCTGGCGCTGCTTGTGGCGGGGATCAGAGTGGGGGAGAGGGATCCTTTCTTACAGCTCCAAAACGAGTTTTCTCCTTTGATTTTGGGGCCTTATTGCCGGCCCAGCCAGCTGGCCGCCGACGCACCTGCGGGCATCGCTGCAGCTTCGCCCTCTTCCCTGCCCCCTGGCTGCTTCCGAGGCCTGGAGCCCGGCAAGCCGGGAAGGAGCCATTCCTGCCCGGCAGCCCCATGGCCACGCTGGGCGCCAGAGGGCCGAGGCGGCCTTTGACGGCGAGGAAGGTGGGCTGGGTGGCGCGGGGGAGACTCCCGCGTGGTGCGGAGGGCGCCTGGGGGCCGAGTGAAGCCGGGCAACCAGGAGGCATGGAGACCGGCTCGGCGCCGCTGCTCAGCTCAGCCGGCAGTGGCGGCAGCGGTTTTCTCCCCCTTCTCCTCTCCTTCCTCCTTCTGCCCCCAAAGCGGCTCGGGTGGGAGCCGGGAGGATGAGGGGTGCCTGGTGGGAGCAGCGGGCTGGCAGAGGGGCTGGTGGGCCGCATGCGCCAGCCCCCATCACGGCTCCATTGATGGACGGACTAGTCCAGGCAGTGCGGGGGCGACAGCAGTGGCGGCAGTCCCTCTGCCAGCCCACTGCTCCCCCCAGGCACCCCTCTTCCTCCTGGCCCCCACCCAAGTCGCCTTGGGGGCAGCAGGAGGAAGAAGGAGAGGAGAAGGGCGAGAAAACCGCTGCCGCCATCCCTGCCGCCCCCGTGCTGCCCGGCCTCGCCCTCCACCCATCCGATGGAGCCACAGTGGGGGCTGGTGCCATGTGGCCCATCAGCATCCAGCCTGGCTGCTCCCCCCCAGGCACCCCTCTTGCCCCGGCACCTGCCTGAGCCGCCGTGGGGGCAGTAGGAGGAAGAAAGGGAGGAGGAAGAGGATGACAAGGAAGCCGCCGCCAGCGCTGGGCACCAGGAGGCAGCTCTCCTCTCCTATCTTTGCTGAATCTCCTTCTTCCCGGCAGCCTGGACTCCGGCGTGCCTTCCTGGGAAGCGGGTCCAATGGTCAGGCTGGCCAGGGATAGCAGCAGCTGATCTCCCTTGGGCCACGGCTTGTGGGAGGGCTGGCCCATTCAGCAGAGCCTCCAGTGGGCCACTCCCAACAGAGATCCCGGGATTTCCCCGGGCGGCTCCAAGGCCACGAGGCCCTGGCTGCGCTTCTCCCAAGGGGTGGGGCAGCTGGGCGCAGGGCCAATCAGGAGCCCTACAGGAGGTAAGTCCGCCTGAGAGAGAGAGAGACAAGGGAAGCGAAAGTGTCTCTCTGTCTCTTTCTCTGCAAATGGTGGAGGAGGCCATGTGGAGACGGATGCAGAGCGGTGTCTCGGTTCCTAAGTCCATCGGAAATATGTGTTTCCCGATGGTCTTAGGCGACCCCTGTGAAAGGGTCGTTCGACCCCCCCCAAAAGGGTTGCAACCCATAGATTGAGAACCGCTGGTATAAGTAGTGATCACTTATCACTTGTTCCTTGAGCCTTCAAAGTTACAATGGCATTGTAAGAGCAGACTTATGCCTGCTAAAACAAATTAGTGGTCATTGTAGCAGCTGTTCAGTGACCCTATCATTATGAAAGTGCCGGAAAAGGAAATGCACCAATTTGGTTTCTGCCAACTGTTACACATTTATGATGGCTGCAGTATCTTACACTCATGATTCCCGTTTGTGACCTTCCCAACTAGATTTTGACAGACAAAATCACTGGGGATGCCGGCAGGAAATTGCAAGTGAAATTGCCTTTAACAACCCACCCGAATTTGCTTTACAATTGCAGAGGAACAGATGTAAGTTGGCACTCTCATGTGACATCATGCTTCATGATCGGGCTGCTTAGTGACATAAATGCCCTTTCCAGTTGCAGTCAGTAGAGGACTGCTTGAATTGGGATATCACCAGAGTAGTTGTGGACAGCATTTTCTCCTCTTATTTGCAGCTGAGGACTTCCATGAGCAAAACTGGTGCTTTAAATCTTGCAGAGGCTTTAGGCATCATTTCATCAGTTACAGTAATGGCCAAAATTGTGGAAAACATTTGGGAAAAGTCTACATTTGAGGTTTAATGGCTAATAACACCACTTTGGGGGGGGGAGTAGTACCATAAAGTTATATATCAATGGAAAGATAATTTAATCAAGAGTGTAATCCAATAACTTTTATGAAGGATTTGCTATTAGAATAGCAGTTATAAAGAAGAAACGTGAAACACATAGAAAAAATGAGATATATAAAAATTATCACCATGTCAGTTAATACTTAGTTGGGTAACCTTTAGCATGAATTGTGGCCTTACAACGTCTTCCCATGAAGTGAACCATGTCCTTTAGTTCTGCAGCTGTTATAATGTGAAACCAAGATTGAATGATTGCTTCTATTAACTGGGTTTTATTGCTGGGTCGCTTCTGACTAACAAGTTTCTTTAGTCGGCTCCATAGATTTTCATTTGGGTTAAGATCTGGGCTATTCCCAGGCCATTCCAGCAGTGGAATATGATTATCTTGAAACCACCTTTTGCACACAGCAGCAACATGACATGGAGCTGAATCCTGTTGAAATATAAATGTTTCATTGTCTTGGAAAAGATCATGTGCGGAAGGCTTCAGTTTGGGCTCAAGTATTTCATTAATGTATTTTTGGCCATTTATATTCCCATTAATCACACACATTCTGTCCGCACCTTTTGATGTCATACAACCCCAGATCATAACACTGACTGGGTGTTTCACGATACATGTAATGCAATCAGGATGCAAATCTTCTCCAATTCTTCTCCTTGCGTATTTTATGCCATCACCATCACGAACAGAGAGATCTTGGTCTCATCACTCCAAATAACACGCCCCATTGTTCCTCCGTCCAGATAACATGGTTTTTAGCCCAGTTTAGTCTTTTTAACCTTTGTCTGAGAGATAAAAGTGGCTTTTTTCATGGAATTCTAGATTTTAGGCCAAATTCCTGCAGTCTGCGCAGAACAGTTCTTGCACTCAACTTCATATTGCATTGCGCCATTTCATCTTGTATACACCTAGATGATTTTCTTCTGTCACGTAGGCAAAGTCTCTGAATTCTTCTATCATCACTTGCTGTTGTGCACCTTTTCCTGCGTTTACCAGAGTGGTTTTGTAATGACTGAGTCTCATTATACCTCTTCAAAAACTTAGAAATGCCACCTTTGGTTAAGTTTCCACCAATTTTTCTTCTAATTTCTTTATAACTGTAGCCTTGTTCACTTAATACTACTATTTTACATCACTTTCTGGGCGACCAGTCAACTCTTTGCACCATTACTTTAATTTTATTATGTTTTGCAAGCTCATTAAATGAAAAAACACAAAAAGCACACAACCAACTTGATAGAGATCACATAACACATTCACAAATGTCCTCTTCTCAGCTTCAATACATGACATCAATAACTGAATCCTATTGTGATCTGATTGGCTTATTGCCAAAATAAGATGACACCTGATTGGCTCTCTAAACACTCATCCTCATTGGCTACAATCAGATGAAGGCATGCTACCTGATATCAACCAAAGCAAGTTGTGCTTCCCTTTTCTGGTTATATGGCTATAACCTTTCATAGAATACAGATAATTGAACAATCTTTGTTGTATTACATTCTTGATTAAATTATCTTTCCATTGATATATACGTTATGGTACTACTCCAAAAAGAAGTGGTGTTATTACCCATCAAACCTCAAATGTACACTTTTCTCAAAAGGTTTCCACAATTTTGGCCACTACTGTATAAAGCATATAAAAAACAGATGCAGGAATGGGTTATGTCTAGTTTAATTAAAAGAAAGACTAGGGATGACATGATAGCAGCGTTCCAATATTTGAGGGTCAGCCACAAAGAGGAGAGGGTCAACCAATTTTGCAAAGCACCTGAAGGCAAGACAAGAAGCAATGGCTAGAAACCTATCAAGGACAGGACCAACCTAGAGCTAAGGAGAAATTTCTTCACAGTTAGACAGAAGAAATGGATGCTCCATCACTGGATGTTGTTAAGAGTTTGGACAACCGTTTTTCTGAAATGGTATAGGGTTCACTATCTGAGTAGGGAGTTGGACTAGAAGACTCTTAGGTCCCTTCCAACTCTATTATTCTGTTATTCATCAGTTAAAGCCCCCACATCTCTAAAATTAGCTCAAAAGCTTTGATTTTAACCATTTTGGGAGATTTTTCCAAGCTTGAAAGACATAGGTTTTCTCCATATACACATTTGTGTGTATGTGTGTGTTTGTATTTCTCTCTGTATGCGTAAATCTGCAATTATAAAATCTATTCCCAGCACTTCCAGATATATTTGATGATAACCCTTTGCATTGCTAAGAATTTGTGATTGATCCAAGTCAACAAAAGAATTTCATGATTGAACAGATATCTGAATTTGGATGTGTGTAATCTTCCATGTGTCAAATGAATCATAATTAATGTACGAGGTTATTCTAGTATTGTGGCATGTTTGCTTTTTCATTGTAATGTATTTATTTATCTTTTTTTCACATCTCTAACCATTTAATTACACTTTTCTTTGAATCTTATAGACAAAGAGAATGGCAATAAAAGGACTCTGGACAGCTAAGAATAACAAGCAACATTGGAAAAGGAAAGCAAACTGAGCCAGAAATCAAAATATTTTCCATTTCCTTCAGAAAACCACAAAATTCTCCTCCTGCAGCAACGGTTAGACAAAAGAGAGAGAGAAAAAGAAAGATTTCACACTAGAATAAGTAGATGATTCAGAACTCAAGGATGCCTTACATGAAAAGTGAAGGGAGATTATTTTTCATTCATTAAAAGAGGGAAATATCTGGAGGAAAAAGTAGGAAAATCCCGTAGAGCAGAGAGCCATACAGGCCTCGCCCTGTGAGGAAGAAAACGGCTTGAATGAAAGCACCACTAAACAAGGGATTGTCCATATTTTTTACCTCCTCAAAAATATCAGCTTGGAAAAGCTCTGTAGTTGTGTCTATTGTTGGAAAAGCACAGATAGTAAATCACAGATTATGCATGATAGCATCCACACTGGAGAAAAACAATAATTATCCACATGTGTTGAAAGCTTTAGTCACAACAGCTCCCTTGTGGTTCATGGAAGGGCTCACATCAGAGAGTAACCAGAGGACTCACACAGGATAGAAACCCTCTGAATGTCCTGACTGGGAAAAGTTTCAGTCAGAATTCCAGTCTGGAGATACCTCCAGGGATAAACTGTATGAGTGTCCAAATTGTTGGAAAAGAAATTGCCACATGATGAGAAACCAGAGGACTCACACAGGAGAGAAATCCTTTGAATGTTGTCTTTGTGGGAAATGTTTCAGTAAGAATTCCCATTTCATGAGACACCAGAGGATTCACACAGGAGAGAAAGTGTATGAATGTCCTGTTTGTGGCAAACGTTTCAATCAGAATTACAACCTCATGAGACATCAGAGGACTCACAGAGGAGAGAAACCCTTTGAATGTCCTATCTGTGGGAAAAGTTTCAGTCAGAAGTCCAGCCTAGTGACACATCAGAATACTCACATAGGAGAGAAACCGTTTGAATGTCCTGATTGTGGGAAAAGTTTCAGTGAGAAATTCAAGCTGGTCATACACCAGAGGAGTCACACGGGAGAGAAACCATACCAGTGTCTGGATTGTGGGAAAAGTTTCACTCTCAATTTCTCCCTGGTGAGACATCAGAGGACTCACACAGGAGAGAAACCATATCAGTGTTCAGATTGTGGGAAATGTTTCAGACAGAATTCCCACTTGGTGATACACCAGAGTACTCACACAGGAGAGAAACCCTTTGAATGTCCTGATTGTGGGAAAAATTTCATTCAGAATTCCAGCCTGATGGTACACCAAAGGACTCACATAGGAGAGAAACCCTTTGAATGTCCTGACTGTGGGAAAAAATTCAGTTTGAAATCTACCCTGGTGAAACACCAGAGGATTCACACAGGGGAGAAACCCTTTCAATGTCCTGATTGTGGGAAAAGTTTCAGTCATAATTCCTCTCTGGTGATACACCAGAGGATTCACACAGGAGAGAAACCCTTTGAATGTCCTGATTGTGGGAAAAGTTTCATTCAGAATTCCAGCCTGATGGTACACCAAAGGACTCACATAGGAGAGAAACCCTTTGAATGTCCTGACTGTGGGAAAAAATTCAGTTTGAAATCTACCCTGGTGATACACCAGAGGATTCACACAGGAGAGAAACCCTTTGAATGTCCTGATTGTGGGGAAAGTTTCAGTCATAAGTCCACCCTCGTGAATCACCAAAGTACTCACACAGGAGAGAAACCCTTTGAATGTCCTGTCTGTGAGAAAAGTTTCAGTCATAAGTCCAGCCTTGTGATACACCAGAGGATTCACACAGGAGAGAAATTGTATCAGATTGTTGGAAAAGTTTCAGTCTGAATTCAAACCTGGTGAAACACCAGAGGACTCACACAGGAGAGAAATTGTATCAGTGTCAAGATTGTTGGAAAAGTTTCAGTCAGAAGTCCAACCTGGTGAAACACCAGAGGACTCACATGGGGGAGAAACTTTTCAAATATCCAGTCTGTGGACATTACTTCACTCATAAATCATCCCTTATTGCACATGAGGAAACTGACATGAAGCAAAAGTTGAAGAGTTCCGAAAAAGCATAATTTAATTTGTGATCTCCCATTGAAAATGTAGGTGAGAAATTGACTTTGAATTCTGGCCTGATTCTTTCTAGTGAAACATGTCTCAGAATTACACTTGTAGGTGGATAGAAAAGAAAATTAGGAAAAGGCTAACTACTAATTTCTTGTTATCAGCAGCAGTTGCTGGATATTTCCTTTTGCAGAAGTAGTGGAATTCCTCAAAAAGGCTTCTGGGTGGTAGTTTTGTATATTGATTATATAATTCCCACATGTGGCGTTTCAGTCTTCTGCCTTGGTTTTCTCCAGATTTTGAGGCCAGAATTCCTCAGCCAACATACAAGTAGTCCTCAACATACAACTGTCATGGCCTGCCAATTACGGTTGCATGCTGCAACGGCCGTAAAGTGAAACTGCTTTCCTTCCCTGATGCAGCCATTAATCGAATGTGTGAATCACTAAGTGGAACACTAGCTATCTCGGGGTTGTGGGAAGCTCTTGGAGGCCTAGCACAGGACCGGGCTTGTCTGCCTCAGGCATCCCTAGGCCTCCCCCACGCTCCGAGATAACCTGTGCTCTGTTTCCAAATCCTTGGGTCTCCCTGGCCCTTCTTTCCCCCACAGCGTCCCCCCCAGTTCTTTCCCTTCCCCCCCCGGGTCCCTACAGCCTTTTTCCCACTCCCACTGCGTCCCTGCAGTCCTTAGGCCTGACTCCCACCCCACCAGGACTCACACCACCCTCCTCATCTGTGAACCTCATATTGGGGAAGGAGGGGTGGGCACACATCCCTGGGCCTCAAGACTGTCTCCAGGAAGCAGCTGTCATTTTCAATGGGCCCTGGATTCATCCCTGGGCCATGCAGTGGACTTGTGGAAATGGCTGCCATTTTGCCACACTCACACAGAAGAGGGACAATCCTCTCTGTTTTACTAACTTAACATAAGAAAGAAATGTACAGAGGTTGTAAAGTTACAAGGTAAACTCTAGCTTATTTGCCTTGCTTGAAATGTCCTAATTTCCATCCCTCAGACTGGCAGTGATGAAGAAGACCATCCCTGAATCTGAGAAAAGCGCCAATGAGAACAGATGAAGTTTAGCCATTCTAACTGTAGTTAGACTTCTGCCTCTTAATTTGTTGCCTTGATATCTGCCCCAGTCCTAAATTCTGTGAAAGTACAATATTTCTTTATATACAGTTAAAAATTAAAATGACTAAACTTGATCTGTTTTGATTTGCATTCTTCTAAGGGATGGTCTTCTCCATCACTACCAGTCTTAGAGATAAAATTAGGACATTTCAAACTGGACAACTAAGCTATGATTTCCCTTGTAACTTTACAAACTCTAAACAACCTTTGGGTCTAGCCTTTGAAAATTATAGAATTAGAGAGGATCTCTCTGACTTCCCTGATGATTCTCCCAATTCTGAACCAGATCTGACAGACAATGGGAAAGTTGAGGTCCCCATGGATGGAGAAAGTGAGTTAGACACAAATGTTTTGAAAAATTTGGGAATGAATTCCTTTAACATAAGAAGAATATGGCTGTCTCAAAGCTGATCCTGAGTATGGCACTTGGGATATTTGAAGGTTCCTGTGACTCCCTCTTGGTTGTTCTGTCTGTGCCCCCTCCTTTTAAAAGAATGAGAATTTCCCAACTGATTTAATTAAAGCAAACTTCTTTTTCTGTTTCCAATAATGTCTCTGAAGAAACAAAATGATGGGCATATGTAACTGAAGCCAGAATGGGTTTGTTAAAAACAGATCAGGCCAGACAAAACTTACTACCTTTTTGATAAAGCAATTACATTAATGTATCAGCGAAATACTGTGGAGATAGTAGACTTGGACTTCAGCAAGACATTTGACAAAGTGGATCACAACTTACTTCTTGGTAACATAGAACAACGTGGGATAATATCACCACCAGGAGGATTCGCATTAATGTTTGAAAAATTCTGGGAATGGATTCCTTTAACTTAAGAATATGTTGGCTGCTCAGTCTGAAAGCTGGTCCTGAGTGTGGCGCTCAGGACTTTTGAAGGTTCCTGTGACGCTCTTGGTTCTTCTGGGTCCTGTCCCTCCTGGTTTTATTTCTTCTTTTAAAAGAAGAAATGATGGGCAGCTGTAACAAGCCAGAATGGGTTTGTTAAGAATGTGATGCCAGACAAACATTATTGCCATTTTTGATGAAGTAACTTAATTAGTGGATTTGAAAATGTTCTGGAGATAGAATTCTTGGACGTCGGCAAGACAGTTGACCAGGTAGAGCACAAGTTAACTTTTTTGTAAGATAGAACAACATGGAGTAGATAGAACCAACCCTAGGTGAATTCGCAATTGACTGACCAACCACACTCAGTGGGTATTTATCAATGGAACTACATCTACATGTAGAGAAGCATGTAGTGGGGTACCTCAAGGTTCAGTCTTGGGCCCAGTACACTTCGACATCTTCATAAATAGGCTCAAGATCGAAAGGGATCCTGATAGACTTGAGCATTGGGATCTATCCAACAAAATGTAATTCAATGATGAGGAAAATAATGTCTGCATTTAGGCAGGAAAAACCAAAAGTACAGGGATAAAATAGGTAATAGCTGGCTCAATAGAGGAATCTACGTGTCCAACAGACAAGAGTAAGACAAGAGTGTGCTTCAGCTGCCAAAAAAAAAAAAAAAAATCAATGTAGTCCTAGTCTGCATGAACAGAGGGATAATGTCACTTTACACCATGCGGGGTGAGACCACACTAAGGATACTGCTCCCTGTTTTGGTTCCATGATACAGTATAGATGTTGAGAAAATATGCAAAGAAAAAGAAAGATGATAAATCATCTGGATGCTAAATGTCAAGTGGTTGAGAGAGCTAGGTATGTCTGGCCATGGAAGAGAAGGATTTGGGGGGGCATGATAGCTGTCTTCCACTACTTGAGGGGCTGTCATGAAGAGGAGATCAACTTATTCTCTAGGGCAACAGAAGGCATAATAAGAAGTTCATGGGTGGAAGGATGTCAAAGGAAGATCCAATCCAATTTCTGTCAGTGAGTGCAATTGATCAAGCGAATAGCTGGCCTCCTGGCATTGTGGATGCTCCATCACTGGAGGTTTTCAAGAATAGACCAGACAATCATTTGACACAGGTTATATAAGGCACCTGTCTTGAGCAGCGGGTTGGATTAGAAGACCACTGATGCTATGATTCTATGAGTTTAGAGACAGCTTAGAAAATAGCTGAAGAACAACCCATAAACCTGCTTTTGGAAGAGTCCCTTTTTAAAAAATATATATGAAAAATTAAGATAGAATACACACTCCAAAGAAAAAAGAATACAACAACAAAACAAGGATAGCCAAAACATTAAAAAAGAAAAAAATGTGTATTAAAAAAGACGAAAAACAAAAACAGATTTACATATAGTAAATCAGTTGAATGTTGATAAACATATTGTAACAATATTCGTTTCCTACCCTTGCAAAGCAGGCCAAAATTTGTGAATTTCTACCTCTAAGTAGAATCAATTTGTCCTTCAGCTATGTCAGTGTTTCTCAACCTTGACAATTTTAAGGCATGTGGACTTCAACTCCCAGAATTCCACAGCCAGCATTGCATGGAGGAATCTGGAAAAAAAAGAACTGCAAGGTATATTTTATTGATTCTCTTTTCATTCAGGAACTCAAGATGGCATACAAATATCTGTTGTTTTTCCTCTGAGGTTTATTTATCTATTTTTAAGAACTGCTAAGGACCAGATGACTTTACTATGTCCTGATATGTAAAAACCATAGAACTCTTTTTCATATGATCCTATGAGCGCACATGAATGGGTGGCTCTGCAAAAATGGACTCAGGTGACTTTGTGAGCTGAACTCTTCCCAAGAAGCTGTGACTGGGAGCACAGCCACTTCTCAGAAGCCACCTGACCATGGATGGAAACTGTGGGCTGGTTGGAAAAGGCTGAAGGGGATGTGGATTCCAAAGATTTGGAGTTAAACATTGCTGGCTGTGGAATTCTGGGAGTTGAAGTCCACATGCCTTAAAATTGTCAAGGTTGAGAAACACTGATCTTTGCAGTGTGCATAAAGGCAAAATGCTGAACAGATGAACCAACAGTAAAGTTAAACATCAAAGCCCTCTCTTAACCATCTATTGTATTTAACTACAATGGCTTCTTATTTACGGTAAGTCACCCGATTATTGTCTCTGATCCATGTAGGATCAAATATACTCGTCTGATTCTTAATAATAAAGCTTTTCCTTAAGATTTTGATTGAGGACTTTCCCAACAATTGTGTCTTATTCCCCCAAATCATAAACTTCTGTTGTCGATCCATTTTATCAAAAAAGTTCAGTATAAATTGTTTTCCAGTTAAATAAAATAAGTCCATTCCCCAATCTTCTTAAGAAAGTCCAGTTCATCACGCATCGAGTCTGTTTAACTCCAAATCTTTGGAATCCACATCCCCTTCAGCCTTCTCCAACCAGCCCACAGTTTCCATCCATGGTCAGGCGGCTTCTGAGAAGTGGCTGTTCTCCCAGTCGCAGCTTCTTGGGAAGAGCTCAGTAGAAGTAGTGTATACCTTTTTTTAATGAAAATTATCAGCACTTTTGATCAGTGACGTCATCAAAGTAAACAAGCCCACGTGCTGATTACGTCAACAGGGCACAGCCCTAAAAGGAAGTGACGTGCTCAGCCCCCACCCTCCGGATGTGACGTTTTGGCCTAATCCCATCAAGATTGGCAGGCAATCCTCTGGGTACATGATTAGGTTAACCCTAGACTAATTCTATGGACGTTCAAAACCAAAAAGAGCTAAGTAAAGTGAATAATTAGCAGAGGCCTGTGTTTTTGGGGAACAAGCCCTACTTTGGGGAGCTGTTAACCCTAGACTATTTCTATGGACATTCAAAACCAAAAAGAGCTAAGTGAATAATTAGCAGAGGCCTGTGTTTTTGGGAACCAAGCCCTACTTTGGGGAGCTGTTTGTGTTTTTGGGAAACAAGCCCTACTTTGGGGAGCTGTGAAATAAAAAATAAAAAAAGGCTTTTTATTAGCCTAACGATGCTTTTAATTTTTGTGGAGTTTTAAAAATCAGTGCCTCAAAAGCTGGGGGAAAAGAATCCCCTGAAAGGCAGCCAGAGCCTGCATTTAACCCCCTTTTTCTAAAAGATATTTTTTCTGAAAGGTATTTATTTCTAGGTGGCTTTAAAAGCATTTCCTCGAACGCAGGGGAAAAAACAAACAAACACAGCCCCTTTTAAAACCCACAGCTGGTTTTTACCTTTGTAAAAAATCTAAAGACACATATTTTGCCATTTGCACCCTGAATAAAATTTATTCTGCCCCCCTCCCCACTATAGCAAAAGACAAGGAATATTAACAGGAATTAAAATGCTCACAAGAGGCAAGCAGCCAACCAGGCTCACAAGAGGCAAGCAGCAAGCAGCCATGCCTCTCTGTCTGCTAGTAAAAAAAGGGGGGGTTAGGCCTTGTTTGGGACGTGCCCGGGCATGTCATGCTCCCCGTGATCTGGGCATGCGCAATGCTCAAGGGCGTGTCATTGCAAGGGGCAGGGGAGTTTGCTCCCCGTGATCTGGGCATGCGCAATGCTCAAGGGCGTGTCATTGCAAGGGGCAGGGGAGTTTGCGCGGGCAGGGACATGCCCGGGCATGTCATGCTCCCCGTGATCTGGGCATGCGCAATGCTCAAGGGCGTGTCATTGCAAGGGGCAGGGGAGTTTGTGTGGGCAGGCCTGAACAGCTAGCGATTTAACCCCAGCAGTCTTTTGAAGATGGCAGCCTCTGATGGAGATTTGTTTGATGTAAATTTGACCCCCAAACCACCCAAGCGTGGGCGCAGAATAAGAAAAGGACCTGAGTTATACAGTTTCATTGAAGAGAACAAACTTATAAAACCTTGTTATTGCAGATTCTGCAAAACATCAAATGGTAAGTAAATATGTTTTTATTTATGATAATGTAAATGGTGCTGGAGCGGATACACCGCTAACAGGATGTGCTTTATATTTTGCAGACTCTGAATTAGTAATACCTAGACAGCAAACACTTCAAGACACCCCGCTTTTAGATTCCTGTGGTAATCGCCATGGTCAGAAAGCTTCTGCAGATTTCTCTGATCTAGACTGTAACAGGGATTATGAGCTATCCCAGAGACCACGCTATCTACCTTGTGAGTTAAAGAGCTGCAATTTGTGTAAAGACTGGTTTGCTTGTGACTGCGGACGTGATTTGTGGGGCACAGACGGGTCAGAGTATTATAAAATAGTATTATCTTCTGATTCTGATAGTGGTGATGAGGGATATTTTTCTGATGGCAGAGCCGTGCACCCTCTGAATTCTGTATAACCAATAAAAGACTGTGTTAATGTCAACACTTGAACATTTGTCAGTGGTCTTTCAGTATAACGATGCATGAAAAGCTTTTAAGTCGTATTTATTATACTCCGGGGTGTGTAGGGAGTTATGGAGGTGTGAATGCCCTTTTTCAGGAAGCTAGAAAACATGATAAAAACCTGACCATGAAGCAAGTCAAGACGTGGCTGTCAAGGGAAGACGCTTATACGCTTCATAAGCCTGCAAGAATTAATTTTCCTAGAAATAAAACAGTAGTGTCTGGCTTAGATCATCAATGGCAGGCTGACCTCATAGATGTCTCCAAATTTTCTAAAGAGAATCATGGAAAAAAGTACATCTTAGCAGTTATCGATGTGTTATCTAAATATGCCTGGGCCTCCCCTTTATCTGATAAAACAGGGAGGGAAGTTACATCCGCTTTCCAGAATATCTTTCAAACAGGACGTGCACCCCGAAAATTACAGACAGATGCAGGTAAAGAGTTCTTGAATATTCCACTGAAGAAACTTTTAGCACGTTACGGCATTCATCATTTTGTCACTCATAGCGAAACTAAAGCAGCCGTTATAGAGAGGTTTAATAGAACCCTAAAAAACAAACTCTGGAGATATTTCACAGCTAGAAATACCCACCGGTATGTGGACATTTTAGCAGATACTATTCAGGGGTACAATAGCTCTTACCATCGTAGCATCGGTACTGCTCCTAACACCGTAAATTTGTCTAACGAAAGGGGTGTGTGGATGAGGCTTTATGGGGCAACTTTAAAAAGAAAAAGAAAGGAAAAATGTCTTAAGATGGGGGATCATGTCAGGGTATCCAGACTGAAGGGTAAGTTTGAAAAGGGCTATCAGCAAACCTATACGGATGAGATATTCATCGTCAAAGAACTGCAGACAAGGGGGGAAAGAGCGGTGTATATATTAAATGATTACACTGGTGACCCTGTAAAGGGGGCTTTTTACTTTGAGGAGCTCCAAAAGGTTCCTGCTGACCAACAGCGCATATACAGAATAGAGAAAATTATCCAAAAAAGAGGGCGGGGGAGACACAGAGAATTTCTAGTCAAATGGACTGGATGGCCAGAGAAGTTCAACAGTTGGGTTAAGGAGACTGAAGTACAACATCTTTGATATGGCAGAGTTTTACATCACCCTTCCCAGCAATGCGTCAGCAGCAATTTTCCCCCAAAACAGAAATTCTAATTTTACTATACAATTAGCAAGATCATTGGATCTTCCAGGGTCATGGGAAGTAGGGCTAGCAGAGATACAGTATCCGCATAGTTGGCACACATTAACTTCTCCTGGATATTTTGAAATTGCTAATGAGAGAAAGAGATGGCATTTTTCTTTGAGAAGCGGATACTATACTAGCATCCGACAACTGTTAGAAAATATGAACAAGCTTATATCAAGTGCCAAGGACGGCCCTAAGACAACCCTACAGTATGATGCAGTGGGTCGAAAAATTAACCTTAAAGGTGATGAACCGCATACCATTCTAGTTAGCGGAGAACTTGGACATCTGTTAAGTACGTTCCCTGGATTCAACACCTTATATGTTTACACAGACATTGTAGAGCTCCAGATAGTGGGTGACTACTATGTGCCATTACTGCGCTGTGTGCCTGTGCAAGGGCAAGACAATGATTTCATCACAATAACCTATGACCGTCCACATTATGTACCAGTCAGCAAACATCACATCGATACCGTTACTATAGAAATCAAAACCGACCAGGACAAAAACGTGCGTTTTTATAACGGGAAGGTGATTGTCAAGCTTCATTTTAGGCCTCGGAAAAGTGAAGGATGGTTGTAATCAAGGAGCACGGGAACCCTCAAGACTACGTGGCTTACTACAGGGCACAAGCCGGTGGAGGCCTTCCAGGCTTCCGAGGAGCCCCCATTATGTATGGGACAGGGTTAGGGGGTCTGTTCCGTGGGCTTTTTCGAAAAGCAATGCCTTTTTTGAGGCGTGGGTTAGAAATCATTAAGCCGCATGTGAAATCTGCTGCCAAAAACATTGTCAGAGATGTTGCGGGGAATCTTGTATCCCAAGTTGTTGATAGGGGGCAGGCTGGATCAGGGTTGTTCATAGCCAGGAAGAATTATGCATCGGGCCCGCCTATTCCGCTTAAAAAGAGAAGACTTGTGAAAAAGCCCCGTCATACCAAGAGGAGACGTGCGCAGAAGAGGAAGCTCTGTGACAAGGAAGACATATTCTAATACAATATGTCATTTATTCATTCTGCTTCAGAGGAATGTGTTAAATCAGAACTGGATCTTTTTCAACTGGCGCCTACACAGACCAGTATTGAAAACAGTACCTATGTCGAGATCCCTCCTTTATCAGCGCTAACACCCAACGCACCCCTGGAATTTTTTATCACAGGGCATGGTGAACATTACACGGATTTAAACAACACTCTGCTGTATGTGAGTTGCAAGATTGTAAAGGCGGATGGGACGGATATTGATGATGGGGCAAGGGTGGGCCTGACCAACTACCCTATAGCATCACTATTTAACCAGCTGGATGTTACTTTGGGAGATCGGCTCATTACACAGAGCCATCATTGCTATTCTTATCGGGCCATGATTGAACTGATTCTGAACTTTGGTAGTGATGCACTGGGTACCCAATTTACAGCTGGGGGTTTTTACAAAGATGACTCAGAACTCATGGAGAGTACTCTACTGACAGCTGCTGGGAACTCCGGTTTCAAAGCGAGAGCAAGACACACGGCCGGTAGTCGTAAATGGGATTTGCTAGGGCCTCTGCATAGCGATCTGTTTTTTCAAGACAGACTGCTGATTAATGGCGTTGATGTGAAAGTCAAACTCACAAGAAGCAGAAATGAATTTTGTGTGATGAAGGACGGCAATGAGAATTATAAAGTGCAACTCCTGGCAGCTTCTCTCTTTGTAAAACGTGTAAAAATAGCCCCGGGAGTGCGCCTTGGGCATGCAGAAGCTTTGCTCACCTCCAATGCCAAATACCCCATTGATCGAGTGGGGATGAAGGTTTACAGCATTCCTGCAGGGAGCCTTGTGTGTAATCAGGAAAATCTATTTCTGGGGCAGCTACCTAAACAATTAGTGATTGGGTTTGTGGACAATGCATCTTTTAGTGGGGATTATGAAAGAAACCCGTTCAATTTTCAACACTGCAATGTCAATTTTTGCGCCCTGTATTGTGATGGCGAGCAGATCCCTGCAAAGCCTCTCCAGCCTGATTATGAACACGGTCTTTTTGTGAGAGAGTACATGCAGATGGTGCAAGCCACGGGCAAAGGCATGAAAGACAGGCCACTGATAATCAGCCGGGAAGAGTTTAACCGAGGGTATACTTTGTATTGTTTTGACTTGAGTCCTGATCAGGGGTGTTCTGAGCACTATTCTTTGATCAAGAATGGTAACCTCAGAGCCGAAATTAGATTTGCACAACCCCTCCCCAACACCGTCAACATGATTCTCTATGCAATTTTTGAAAACCTTATTGAAATAAGTCACACAAGGAATGTGCTTTTTGATTATATGTGAGTATGGACACACTGCAGCTCCTCCAATTGTTCTCTGGAAATACTGCCTTTCTAGGGGTCTACCCTTGTGATCTGCTACCCCAGAGACATATCTCCAAAAGACCTTTTGGATTAATTGTAAATACTCACCCTCACACTCTGCCTGGTGAACACTGGCTGGCCCTCTACTTCCCATCTCCTGGATATGGGGAATTTTTTGATTCTTATGGAAGACCGCCGGATAGCCCTGACTTCCCTGGCTCTATAGTGATGTTTTTAGAGCAGCAAGCTGAGAAGTACACATTTCACCAACGTCAACTGCAACACCCCAGCGCTGTGACCTGCGGGCAACACTGTGCGTTTTTTCTACTGAACCGGACTAAAGGAGTGGACTATGAAAATATTTTAAAGATGTACTCCAAAGCCGATATTAAAAATGATCAAATGGTAAAGCTGTTTGTAAAAACTATAAAGGTGGGAAGGGGGCTTGGAACCTGTAACCGTCACCAATGCATGCAGACATGCATGCCTTATTGTAAAATAAAGAAGAAGACTTAAACGTTTTTACTTGTTTCACTGTGTTTTTATTCATTTTACAAATTGAGCCAGTCACCAAACTTGAACCTACTTCTAGGATTTAATGTCCAAGGGCTAGAGGGGGTACCGGTAATCAGAGGCTTCTGAGTTCCAAAAGGGGGTGTCATAACAGAGACGGGGTTAGTAGCAGCTTCATCCTTAACAACCAGAGAATCTTTCAACTTTTCTATTTGCTCTTTAACAGTTGTAGATCCCAACACAGAGGTTGGAACATTCACCTCGGCCATAGCATTCATAAAGTCATCCCAGCCTTTAGGTTTCCGCTTCTCAGTAGGAGCTCGGTGTTGTGAGGCTCCTTTTACCAAGTCTAAAATATTAGTACCAGGAATAGGGACCCCTTTGTATAAAAAGGTACCACGATCATCCCAGGTTGAGACGTCCTGATGCTGCTTCATTTTGTTCAGTAAAAGTTCTGCATTTTTCCTGTAACGGGTGCTCACACCCCTTAGGATCTCATCCATCGCTGTGTCCTGCGGAGATGGCTGTGGCGACTGTTCTGGTAAAGTTGGAAGTGGTCGAGGCTCTTCCGGTGGATAAATGAGATTCAGTCTGTCCTTTTCAGATTCATTTTGCCTGGTCAGTCTTAGATACCTCTGCAGTGTAGAATTGTAGAGCTTAATCTTGTCATCCTCAGACAAATCAGCTCTCTGAAGAATGGTACGCATCTCATCATCCAACCGGTTAGTGGCTATAGCCCCCATAGTAGGGGGCCTACCCTGTAGTTGCTCCATCTGATGACGCGACACCAGGTACATTTTTTCAGCATGATCCATGGTTTATCCAGCTAACAGGCTAGTCAATAGCGGAATAGCTATCCCTAGTAAGGGCCCGATAAAACCGCCCGACTGAAGTATGATCTTCTTCTTCTTTTTGAGTGAGACCTTTCTATCACTCAACTTTTTAATGACCCCTTTCTTTCTCTTTAGAGACCGGAATTGTGAAGGTTTCAGAGGAAGGTTTCCTTTTAGGGTGTTCAGAGCTATTTCTGCTATTGCCCCCACCAGGTCATTGTTAGCATTGCATAAGATGGCTTTTCTCTGTCTTGGTCCAGCCTTTACTAAGATTTTTAAAAGCCCCCAATTTCTACGTACCCTCTCTGACATCTTAAATGAACTAGCGCTAGGGTAACTGAGCTACTGCTTTTTACACTTCTTTTTCATTGTGTAAACAGTAGGCCAATCAGGCGGGAAGAGGCCTGTTCTCAACCTGTAGGATTCTGGAGTGGTGGCTGCCAAATCTACCAAAAGGTACCCATGTGGTTTGCGAGTGGCATCTTGGAATACTTCTAAAAAATACTTTGTGTTAGTGGGATACATTTGTCTGGCCAGTGTGACAATTTGCATCTGATCACGGGGGCTGCTGAACAAAACCAAATATTTGGAATTCAGAGCTATTGTTCTCATTTTCTTACCTTGAAAGAACAGGTTTTGTAGTATGAGAATAATGCTAAGGTTTCTGTGATGGACGTACTGTGTAAAAGCCTTCTCTATTTGATCGCTGTCACCGGCCGATGCCATGAGATCATCTATCACAGCTAGAGTGATTTGTTTTGGCGGAAAAAAATCATCATCTTCAAAAGAAGACGGAAGCCCCTCCATAAACTTAATATAAGGAATTTTATTAAGCAGTTCTTTGTACAGAGGTTGCCAACAACTATAAAACCATACAATATTTTGAGGCATTTGAGACAACACAACATCACCATGTTCTAACATTTGTTTGATAAAAAAAGATTTGCCAGAATTGGACGGGCCGCTTATAATACAGGAGAAAGGGTGTACAAATTGTGCAATGTTTTCCGCCATCCTTAATAACCGTAAGGCAGCGTACAGTAATCCTCACTCTTTAATAACCTTTTATTATACACTACTTTTAGAGTTTTTCGGAAGACCCGCGTTTCTAGGGTCCAATTTTTCTTAACCCTAACAATCCCCAACTGCTCTACCCCAATCTCCTTTTTTCTCTCTGCACCAGACACACAATAATCATCTACCAAATCTTTCAAGCTGTCAAAATTAACCTTGTTGCTATTACCACAGTTTAGCGTGATCCCCTTCACTTTTAGCACCGTTTCCCCGTTGGACAAAGCATAAGCATACGTTTTGGGACCAGCCGCAACAAACTCTGTTATCGTAGTGTTTGGTGGAATCTCACTTGTCAGCTGTCCTAAATAATCACCCAAAGGAGGTGTCCACGCCCCCTCTCTACTTACAAAAATGACTGAATCGGTGTCATGGTACAGGCACCTATCGCCCAGCCCATCCAGTAGTCTGTATAATTCCAGCCGGGCATAAGCAGTAGTAAAGCTGGCGATAAATACATTAGTGCATGTCGATTTGGTGGGGTGGTTCTTGGCTGTTTTCCATGTCACAACGGCTGTTTCTGTATCCACAAACTCACATGAGGAAACATCATAATAGGGCACAAAAAGGTATTTGAATAAATCCTCAGGGTTTGTCACCACGGATGTGGTCAGGTGATTGGTGCTCTGACCAAACTTGCCCCACAGCGAATTTAAAAACAGCTTGGCAATCTGTCTTTTAGCAGGATTTACTTCAATGTGGTCACGTCGTAAGCGGACACCTTCCATCTTTTCATAATCCTGAATATATTGCTCTTCATCCTGTTCTGTTTTGCACCAGTCAGGGTAACCACTGGCCTCCTGTTTCTGTCTGAGATGCGTGTTCATATAACCTGAAAATAGCTCATTTGATGTTCTTTCAAAATGCCAGATCTCATAGATTTCAACAATTCTGTAACCTTTTTCTAAAGCTACATTCAATTCAATGGTACACCATGTCCCAGTCAGAGCTCTTTCCTCATCACTGTGTTTACAGGGGGTGGTTTGCAGTTTTTCTGTGCAGGTTGCGCACAAACTAAACATTAATTTGCCCCCTGATTTGTGGGGTAGGATTGGGAAATAGAGATTCCTTGGTGGGTACACTTTGACTTTGGCCAACCCAAAATATTGCTTTATGTCCCCAAAGTTTTGGTAGATGATTTGCGGATGGCCAATTGGGTACTCCTTGGTCTTATTCACAAACGGGTACAAACTGGTGAAATCATAGTATAAGATTTGTTCACCGGGTTTTGGTTTGTAGTACAGGCATGTAGCATTTGTTCTACCACCAAAAAAAGCATCTCGAGGATTCAAAGGAGTTGGGAGCTTATTCTCAACTAGAAACTGCTTCAAAGAGGTGTCATCCTCCACCATGGCCCTCCATTCATGTTCCCAGATGCAGCGCACAGCATACCCCTGGCCCCTGAGGTACTCTTCTTTAATCTTAGTACGATTGTGCAGGCCTCCATATGTTGAATCAAGTAATTTGTTGAAGTCTTTTTCAGAGTAGCAGACAGGGCACCCATGAAAAAAACACCCGCGAAATTCAAAAGCTGTGGGAGTTCCATTTATGACAGCAAAACCATCCAAAAAATATTTGCCTACTTGCTTTTCACCCCCCTTCAGAGCATGCTGGATATTGAGATTCTCAGTGTGCTCTATATGCAACAACCATTGAATCGCTGGAGCTGAATACCTTTTCTGTGTCTTGTGATAATTGTCCAAAGGAGCTAATGCAATGGTATAGCTCTTCAAATACATGAACCGGTACTGGGCCATACAGACAGATGCCAGTGTGATATGTTGGAAGGGGTCAATGCCTCGAATCGCTATCTCCTCAACAATATCCCCCCCGACCCCCCTGAAACACTCTCGCTCAGTCATTTCCATCACCTGTTCCCTAAATCGAATACAGGCCTCTCTTAATATATCTACATCTTGTCTGCAATAGTAAGCCAGAGCCTTCTTTAGTTTAAACACAGTACCTGTATTAGCAGAGTGCCATTTCATGAATTCTTCTCTCTCCCCGGGCATCATGGTTTCAGGGCTGTAATACTTGATTTCAGGGAGTGGCCCCACGTAGTCTTGATTGGCCATTGTATTGAACAAGTGGGGGAAATATCCTTTGCTGCCTTGAAACCCCATAGCTTTGGGTAATTTGCTTAATTTAAGGGGCAAAAATGAGAGGCTATCAATAAACCGGATCTTATAATCTGGCAGGGTGATACACAACAGTTTCCCCCCCTGACTTATAAGCCGAACCTTAACCTTTTCACGGATCAACTGCTTCAGTACTAGGTACCCGTCATAACCTTTGGAGTTGTGAGCGATAAAAGTACATCCTTTAAACTTATGATTTATAAAATTCTTTACAAACTGCTCCAGGCATCTAACACCATAACAATCCCACCTCACAACATCTTTATCATCCTCATCATTCAACATATCCCTGGCGCAGGCATAATTAGGTATATGGATGCCTGTCTCTTGACAGCATTCAAAATCATAAATGATGTATCTTTTGCCAATTTGCGGCCGGTCCAATGAATTTAGAAAGCATAAATGCCCTTCCAAGCTTTCAACCTTCTCAGAGCACTGTCCACACTTGGTTTCCTTGCACTTTTTGTGGGGGCTAAAGACGTAAGCCCCACACGTTTCACAATATTCTTTATTCTTACAGTCAACTTTTCCCTCCATAGCAAGCTGTGTGTGTCTTTCAAGACACACCTTAGACCGGCAAAACTCTTTGCACCTACAGCAGCGCACCTTCTCCTCCACCACCTGCTGGCATTCTTGGTTGAGACAGGCTCTGCAGATATATTGACAGCCATGACTAAATTTGTGGTGGTAGGGTGTGTGGCAGAATTTACAGAAATAGCGTTCACCCAGGAAGCCCTTGATATTTTTGATGCCATAATAATGCTTGTCGTGTAACAATATAAACACTATTTTTTCTTGCTGGGGGCTACCTGTGACAAAAAACCGCCAACCGTCCTGCATATAAAACAAGATCTTTATAGTGACCCTTAAAGCTTCTTCAAAGAGGTGTATCTGAGAAAAGTCAATTCTGTTTTCTGTGGAAACACCCAGTCTATTGTGAAGTTCCCTGGCCCTGGTAATAATTTCTTGATTTCTAACATCCCCGCCAATCAGCCAGAGCAAACAGCTAGCAAAACATAGAAATTCACCTCCCACATTGAAATCTACTAGGTGCTGTCTTTTTTTCTCCAGCACTCTGGTGAGCAGCACAGTGCTTAACTTCCTAAGACCTCCCCCCTCCTTGTTCTTCACGACAGTAACCACTAATTGCAAATTACCCCCCCCACAGTATCTCGGCCTTACTTTGCAGCAGATTTTCAATACCGGTCAGAAAATCCTCAGCATTTAAATCATTGATATTCCTCCTGAGAGAAAAGAGAGGATGATTTAACCCCTCTGCATCCAGCCGGAGTTGAACAAAATCATTTGGACCTATGTCCCTAGCAACATTATTCAAAAGAGGCTGTATCACATTATGAACAGCCTCTATAGCATCTACAAAAGACCGGATTTGGTCAAGATTAATAAATCTATAGCGTTGATAATATTCCACAGCCCTGAAATTCCTGATAGGCTTCTCCCATTCCTGTACCATATCCAAATAAACATTGTTCATATTCTGAGAGTTTGCAGAGTTAGGGGCTTGTAGCTGTGGTGTAGAATGACATATCTCCCCTTCTGGTTGAGATGCTGGCGTGGAATCACATTTATGACTGTCTGCTGGGGATGCGGGAAGTCCACCTCCATGCATTTTTGCTTTTTTGCAGGCCGGCTCTGGTTAAACAAACAAACAAAAGGCTATCACCAACATTCCTAATAATGTAATAACGCTCCCCTCCCTTTAGTTTCTAAAAAAATAATACTAATGATTTTGTAGTTGGATAAAATGCTAGATATTATACCTCCTAACAGCATTCGTGTTGTGTAGCTTGTGCATGGCTGGGCCTCTTGGGGCTCCTGGGGTAATGTAAGGTCTACATATGGCTGGTCATCCACCCATTCTGAAGGAAAAAAAGCCCCCAATGTTCAGAATTGTTGCAGAAATGTTTACCAGAATCTAAAATGTTATGAAAATATGAAAGACAAATACCTTCATACGCCCTCAAACATTCTGAGTCTGTCAATTGGTTCTCTACAGTAATAGCAACATCAGTGAATAACTGGTCATCCTCCCATTCTGAAGGAAAAGAGAAATCCTATGGTCAGATTTGTTGCAGAAATGTTTACCAGAATCTAAATGTGTGAAAGTATGAAAGACAAATACCTTCATAAGCCCTCAAGCATTCTGAGTCTGTCAATTCATTCTAGTGAAATAAAACAATCAATCAGTCAAACAAGCAAGCAGACAAGAATATTCTAAAACTCCATTTTGCATCTAAGTGTTTCAAAAATTAGCCATAAAACTACTTACAATAGTGGCTTCCATTCTGAAAAGGGTCTTCTTAGCAGATCAAATGGCTCCAGAGGTACAGATATGCCAGAAACCAGCAAATGTGACTAGACCAGTATGGACCCTGCTTTTGTATACGCTGGTGATGTCACAACTTAATCACATCAGAGGAGGTGTGTTTTTCACAACTTTTGCAAATCTGACCAGCCCCGCCTCATCAGGGAAACCGAATTGAATAATACCCCTTGAGTTTTGATTAAATTGTGTTTAACATCTGCCAAAGTTAAACAGGGGTCAGCAAAAGAAAAACATAATACATATTTCGTGTGATTTGTAAAGCCCATTTTATTATAAATTTCATAGCATTAAGAGATTCTTGTAATTAATTTCTGTTACATTTTGGCATATGAGCCTCTTCAGAGACAATGGCAATTCAGATTCAATCTTTGACATTAATGACAGTGGTTTACGGCTCTTTTCGATACGCTGTATGAATGTCTTGACCTCATCAAGGGAACCCTGGGTGAAATATAAGTTATTCATTTTGTCAGAAATACTGATGATGATCCAGAGAACATGAGGCATAGAAAGTCTAAAGCATAAGCTTTTAATATGTTCTGTTTCACTGGTACCATCCACGTGGTCTTCATCTGATTGTAGACACCCCATTAAACAGTGGTGTAATATTTTAATAATACACGCTTTCAGAATCTGAGGCATGCTGACATTTTGAGACTCCGCCGTTTCTAAAGCAGGAAATAAGGTAGATTTAGGCTAGCTGTTTCAACCAATCAAAATACTGTTTTCTTAATTATATATATATATATTTACTTACCATTTGATGTTTTGCAGAATCTGCAATAACAAGGTTTTATAAGTTTGTTCTCTTCAATGAAACTGTATAACTCAGGTCCTTTTCTTATTCTGCGCCCACGCTTGGGTGGTTTGGGGGTCAAATTTACATCAAACAAATCTCCATCAGAGGCTGCCATCTTCAAAAGACTGCTGGGGTTAAATCGCTAGCTGTTCAGGCCTGCCCACACAAACTCCCCTGCCCCTTGCAATGACACGCCCTTGAGCATTGCGCATGCCCAGATCACGGGGAGCATGACATGCCCGGGCATGTCCCTGCCCGCGCAAACTCCCCTGCCCCTTGCAATGACACGCCCTTGAGCATTGCGCATGCCCAGATCACGGGGAGCAAACTCCCCTGCCCCTTGCAATGACACGCCCTTGAGCATTGCGCATGCCCAGATCACGGGGAGCATGACATGCCCGGGCACGTCCCAAACAAGGCCTAACCCCCACTTTTTTTTACTAGCAGACAGAGAGGCATGGCTGCTTGCTGCTTGCCTCTTGTGAGCCTGGTTGGCTGCTTGCCTCTTGTGAGCATTTTAATTCCTGTTAATATTCCTTGTCTTTTGCTATAGTGGGGAGGGGGGCAGAATAAATTTTATTCAGGGTGCAAATGGCAAAATATGTGTCTTTAGATTTTTTACAAAGGTAAAAACCAGCTGTGGGTTTTAAAAGGGGCTGTGTTTGTTTGTTTTTTCCCCTGCGTTCGAGGAAATGCTTTTAAAGCCACCTAGAAATAAATACCTTTCAGAAAAAATATCTTTTAGAAAAAGGGGGTTAAATGCAGGCTCTGGCTGCCTTTCAGGGGATTCTTTTCCCCCAGCTTTTGAGGCACTGATTTTTAAAACTCCACAAAAATTCAAAGCATCGTTAGGCTAATAAAAAGCCTTTTTTTATTTTTTATTTCACAGCTCCCCAAAGTAGGGCTTGTTTCCCAAAAACACAAACAGCTCCCCAAAGTAGGGCTTGGTTCCCAAAAACACAGGCCTCTGCTAATTATTCACTTAGCTCTTTTTGGTTTTGAATGTCCATAGAAATAGTCTAGGGTTAACAGCTCCCCAAAGTAGGGCTTGTTCCCCAAAAACACAGGCCTCTGCTAATTATTCACTTTACTTAGCTCTTTTTGGTTTTGAACGTCCATAGAATTAGTCTAGGGTTAACCTAATCATGTACCCAGAGGATTGCCTGCCAATCTTGATGGGATTAGGCCAAAACGTCACATCCGGAGGGTGGGGGCTGAGCACGTCACTTCCTTTTAGGGCTGTGCCCTGTTGACGTAATCAGCACGTGGGCTTGTTTACTTTGATGACGTCACTGATCAAAAGTGCTGATAATTTTCATTAAAAAAAGGTATACACTACTTCTACTGAGCTCAGCTCACAAAGTCACCTGGGTCCATTTGGGCAGAGCCACCCATTCATGTGCGCTCATAGGATCATATGAAAAAGAGTTCCATGGTTTTTACATATCAGGACATATGGTCCTTAGGAGTTCTTAAAAATAGATAAATAAACCTCAGAGGAAAAACAACAGATATTTGTATGCCATCTTGAGTTCCTGAATGAAAAGAGAATCAATAAAATATACTTTGCAGTTCTTTTTTTTCCAGATTCCTCCATGCAACAGAGCTCAGATCCAATAGCTGAAATGGCCACTATCGCCATCCAAAATCTTCGAGATGTACATTAAAAACGGCAGTGCAGGGTGTCCCACTAAAAAGGTTAGCCTGGTGATCCGTTGGCCATGTGCTTTGGTGGGATATTCTATTCTTCTCTTTTGTTTTCTTTTTAAAAATGTATTTTAGAAATATTTCTTCTACCATGTCTTAGCCTTAGTCTTAGCCCCACATTTTCTGGACCCTGCTTCTTATTTTTCCCTCTCTGTGACTTAATGATTTCTGTGACTTCTGTGCAAGAAAATTTACAGAAGTTCATGGCATTTAACACTTAGCAGATATACACTGTCCTCCTTCAGGAATGATGCTGGCATGCTGGGTGTCCTTGGATGCAGCCCTGGCCAGCAGAAGTTGCCTCCCCTGGAGGATCTAGCCTGATGGTGTTGCCATGGCCTAAATCCTTGGAAGCCGCAGGAAATCGGTTATAAAGATTTGGGATGTAGAGAGGTGTTTATCACCACTGAGAATCAACGTTTAAAAAGTTTATTCTATAATTCTGAGAAACGGCCATGAACTTTTAGGGCTCAGCACACAGCTAATCTTCACAAGCTAAGTAACATCACATTTCACTATTTCACTTGGATCAGTTGCAAAGATCGATTGCTAGAAGTCAAAAACGACTTGATAGTTTTTAATCAGGGAAAAAAAATCTTGCAAATGGCTTAGGTAGAGATGAGCGAAATATGTTTTTTTTTTTTTGCCACCTATCTACGGTCAAGTAGGCAACCACTGTGTTTGGAAAGCTGAAAATGCAGCAGGCGGCATCTGTGTTTGAGTTTAAAGGAGTTAAAACCATCGAGTACTGTATTGCTAGAAAGGATGGGAAGAGATGAGAAGCGCGGAGGAACCTGCTCTTCTTGATCACTCATGGGAGGAATTTGGTGTGCAAAGTGGCTTTTGTGCTCTTTCCAGGGTAGAAGCAGGAGCTGGAAGGTGAGTGGAGGGCAGGTCGGAGAAGAAGCCGGGAGCAAGCAGGGCTGTTTGGTTTCCTTCACGGCGTCCAAGCAGAGAAGCAACTCGGCTGAAGCATCTCAGCTGCCAATCCCTTCCCTCCCCAACTTTTAAGTCCTCTGGTGCTGCAGGCTGTTAAACTGGGGGCTGCGATTTTCTGCTGGTGGGAAGATTTAAAAAGTCTCCTTCAAGTGAAGGTTGATTCTTTGGGAATGGCTTCCCTTCAGACGTTGTGAGTGCTGCGTCACTGGAGGTTTTTAAGAAGAGACCGGACAGCCATTTGTTAGGAATGGTAATCGTGTCTCCTGTCCGAGCAGGGGATTGGACTAGAAGACCTCCAAGGTCCCTTCCAACTCTGTAATTCTATTATTCTTTCTGTTTTCTTGGCAACAAGATGGAACTGAAGGTGCCACTGATTTTAATGGATTTTTTTTTTTACTTCCATGTCCTGCCAATAAACATGGTATTTCCTATTGGTGCCCCATCCATGTATTAACCAGGTTCAACCGTTCTTAACCTAGCACTTTTTAAAAATAGCTACTGAAGAGTTTTTGGCATGTTCAGTTTGTATAAGTCAGTGGTTCTCAACCTTCCTAATGCTGTGACCCTTTAATACAGTTCCTCACGTTGTGATGACTCCCCACCATAAAATTATTTTCGTTGCTACTTCATAACTGTAATTTTGCTATTGTTATGAATCATAATGTAAATATCTGATATGCAGGGTGTATTTTCATTGCTACGAATTGAACATAATTAAAGCATAGCGATTAGTCACAAAAACAATATAGCAATGCTCGCTGGAGAAGCTTACTCTTCCTTGCTCAAAAATGTTGGGAGGGAAGGGGAAGGAAGGAAGGAAGATTGAAGGGGAAAGGAAGGAGATGGAGAAGGAAGGAGATTGAAGGGGAAAGGAAGGAAGGAAGGAAGGAAGGAAGGAAGCAAGGAAGGAAGGAGAAAGTGATTGAAGGGGAAGGGATGGAGATGGAAGGAAGGAAGGAAGATTGAAGGGGAAAGGAAGGAAGGAAGGAAGGAAGGAAGGAAGGAAGGAAGGAAGGAAGGAAGGAGAGATTGAAGGGGAAAGGAAGGAGATGGAGAAGGAAGGAGATTGAAGGGGGAAGGAAGAAGGAAGGAGAAAGTGAAGGGGAAGGGATGGAGATGGAAGGAAGGAAGGAAGGAAGGAAGGAAGGAAGGAAGGAAGGAAGGAAGGAAGGAAGGAGAGATTGAAGGGGAAAGGAAATGGATGGATGGATAGATGGAAGGAAGGAAGGTTGAATGGGAAAGGAAGGAGATGGAGAAAGGAGATTGAAGGGGGAAGGAAGGAAGGAGAGATTGAAGGGGAAAGAAAGGAGATGGAGAAGGAAGGAGATTGAAGGGGAAAGGAAGGTGGAGAAGGAAGGAGATTGAAGGAGAGGGAAGGAAGGAAGGAAGGAAGGAAGGAAGGAAGGAAGGAAGGAAGGAAGGAAGGAGAGATTGAAGGGGAAAGGAAGGAGATGGAGGCGATTGAAGGGGTTAGGAAGGAAGGAGAAGGAAGGAAGGAAGGAAGGAAGGAAGGAAGGAAGGAAGGAAGGAAGGAAGGAGAGATTGAAGGGGAAAGAAAGGAGATGGAGAAGGAAGGAGATTGAAGGGGAAAGGAAGATGGAGAACGAAGGAAATTGAAGGAGAGGGAAGGAAGGAAGGAGAGATTGAAGGGGAAGGGAAGGAGATGGATGGAAGGAAGGAAGGTTGAAGGGGAAAGGAAGGAGATGGAGACGATTGAAGGGGGAAGGAAGGAAGGAAGGAAGGAAGGAAAGAGAGATTGAAGGGAAGGAGATGGATGGATGGATGGATGGATGGAAGGAAGGAAGGAAGGAAAAGGTGCTTTATAACGCTCGACGGGGAAAGATATTTTAACCCCTGGTGGCTGATTGAGGAAGCTAGGTCCGTCGGACCGATTTCCAAATAAGCCTGATTGGGGAGGCGGGAGTGTAAATGATGTGTCAAAGGATGTTTCCCGTTGCCCCTTCCCCCCCTTTTTGGCTACCATTGGGGAAAACGCAAAGGCGCGCGCGCAGGGGTAAGAAAGCACAAACGCCCGGATTAAAACTGGTGCCAATGTTTCCAAATGAAATGCTCCGAGCCGCGAAGCCTTATCCAAAGCGGGGTCTGCTCGAATGATTTCTCTTCCCTTCCGGCCTTTTTATTTCGTCTCCCATATCTGAGCAGAGCCGCCGCTGGCCTGCCCCCTGTAGCCAAGAGTCCCGGAGCAGTGCTTTTCCAAAGTCTGGTGCTGCTTATGGCAGGGATCGGGGTGGGGGAGAGGGATCCTTTCTTACAGCTCCGAAACAAGTTTTCTCCTTTGATTTTGAAGCCCCATTGCCAGCCCGGCCAGCTGGCCTCCGACTTACGTGTGGGCATCGCCGCCGCCTCGCCCTCTTCCCCGCCTCCTGGCCGCTTCCGAGGCCCGGAGCCTGGCAAGCCGGGAAGGAGCCGCTCTTGCCCGGCAGCCCCACGGCTGCGCTGGGCACCAGAGGGCCGAGGTGGCCTTCAACGGCAAGGGAGGCGGGCTGGGCAACGCGGGGGAGACTCCCACGCGGTGTGGAGGACGGCCGGGGCGGAGTGCGGCCGGGCAACCAGGAGGCATGGAGACTGGCTCAGCACTGCAGCTCAGTTCAGCTGGCAGCGGCGGCAGCAGTTTTCTTGCCCTTCTCCTTCCTCCTGCTGCCCCCAGGAGGGAGCCAGGAGGATGAGGGGTGCCTGGGGAGAGCAGCGGGCTGGCGGAAGGGCCGGCGCGCTGCGCGGCACCAGTCCCCACCGTGGCTCTCTTGATGGATGGAGGACCAGGCCGGACAGTTCGGGGGCGGCGGGGATGGCGGCAGCAGTGCCAGTAGCGGCCACTGCTGCATCATCGGGGGTCCCCGCCACGCGCGCTGCCCGGCCTGGTCCTCCGTCCATCAATGGAGCCGCGGTGGGGGCTGGTGCCGCACAGCCCGTTAGCCTCTCCGCCAGCCCCTCTGCCAGCCCGCTGCTCCCCACCAGGCACCCCTCTTCTTCCCGGTGCCCGCCTGAGTCGCCTTGGGGGCAGCAGGAGGAAGAAGGAGAAGGGCGAGAAAACCGCTGCCGCCATCCCCGCTGCCTCTGCGCTGCCTGACCTCGCCCTCTGCCCATCCGATGGAGCTCTGGTGGGGGCTGGTGCCGTGCGGCCCGCCAGCCCCTCGTCCAGCCTGGCTGCTTGCCCCCAGGCACCCCTCTTGCCCCGGCGCCTGCCCGAGCCGCCATGGGGGCAGGAGGAAGAAGAAGAGGAAGAGGATGGCAAGGAAGCCGCTACCAGCACTGGGCACCAGCAGGTGGCTCTCTTCTCTTACCTTTGCTGAATCTCCTTCTTCCTTCCTGGCAGCCTGGACTCCGGCGCGCCTTCCTTCCCATGAAGTGAACCACGTCCTTTAGTTCTGCAGCTGTTATAATGTGAAACCAAGATTGAATGATTGCTTCTATTAACTGGGTTTTATTGACCCACAGGTTGAGAACCGCTGGTATAAGTAGTCATCGCTTATCACTTGTTTCTTGAGCCTTCAAAGTTACAATGGCATTGTAAGAGCAGACTTATGCCTGCTAAAACAAATTAGTGGTCATTGTAGCAGCTGTTCAGTGACCCTATCATTATAAAAGTGCCGGAAAAGGAAATGCACCAATTTGGTTTCTGCCAATTGTTGCACATTTATGATGGTTGCAGTATCTTACACTCATGATTCCCGTTTGTGACCTTCCCAACTAGATTTTGACAGACAAAATCACTGGGGATGCCGGCAGGAAGTTGCAAGTGAAATTGCTTTTAACAACCCACTTGGATTTGCTTTACAAATGCAGAGGAACAGATGTAAGTTGGCATTCTCATGTGACATCATGCTTCATGATCGGGCTGCTTAGTGACATAAATGCCCTTTCCAGTTGCAGTCAGTAAGTGAGGACTGCTTGATTTGGGATATCACCAGAGTAATTGTGGACAGTATTTTCTCCTCTTATTTGCAGCTGAGGACTTCCATGAGCAAAACTGGTGCTTTAAATCTTGCAGAGGCTTTAAGCATCATTTCATCAGTTATAGTAGTGGCCAAAATTATGGAAAACTTTTGGGAAAAGTCTACATTTGAGGTTTAATGGCTAATAACACCACTTTTGGGGGGAGTAGTACCATAAAATTATATATCAATGGAAAGATAATTTAATCAAGAGTGTAATCCAATAACTTTTATGAAGGATTTGCTATTAGAATAGCAGTTATAAAGAAGAAAAGTGAAACACATAGAAAAAACGAGATATATAAAAATTATCACCATGTCAGTTAATACTTAGTTGGGTAACCTTTAGCATGAATTGTGGCCTTACAACGTCTTCCCATGAAGTGAACCATGTCCTTTAGTTCTGCAGCTGTTATAATGTGAAACCAAGATTGAATGATTGCTTCTATTAACTGGGTTTTATTGCTGGGTCGCTTCTGACTAACAAGTTTCTTTAGTCGGCTCCATAGATTTTCATTTGGGTTAAGATCTGGGCTATTCCCAGGCCATTCCAGTAGTGGAATATGATTATCTTGAAACCACCTTTTGCACACAGCAGCAACATGACATGGAGCTGAATCCTGTTGAAATATAAATGTTTCATTGTCTTGGAAAAGATCATGTGCGGAAGGCTTCAATTTGGGCTGAAGTATTTCATTAATGTATTTTTGGCCATTTATATTCCCGTTAATCACACAAATTCTGCCCACACCTTTTGATGTCATACAACCCAGATCATAACACTGACTGGGTGTTTCACGATACACGTAATGCAATCAGGATGCAAATCTTCTCCGATTCTTCTCCTTGCATATTTTATGCCATCACCATCACAAATAGGGAGATCTTGGTCTCATCACTCCAAATAACACGTCCCATTGTTCCTCCGTCCAGATAACATGGTTTTTAGCCCAGTTTAGTCTTTTTAACCTTTGTTTGAGAGATAAAAGTGGCTTTTTTCATGGAATTCTAGATTTTAGGCCAAATTCCTGCGGTCTGCACTGAACAGTTCTTGCACTCAACTTCATATTGCATTGCGCCATTTCATCTTGTATACACCCAGATGATTTTCTTCTGTCACGTAGGCACAGTCTCTTAATTCTTCTATCATCACTTGCTGTTGTGCACCTTTTCCTGCCTTTACCAGAGTGGTTTTGTGATGACTGAGTCTCATTATACCTCTTCAAAAACTTAGAAATGCCACCTTTGGTTAAGTTTCCACCAATTTTTCTTCTAATTTCTTTATAACTGTAGCCTTGTTCACTTAATACTACTATTTTACATCACTTTCTGGGTGACCAGTCAACTCTTTGCACCATTACTTTAATTTTATTATGTTTTGCAAGCTCACTAAATGAAAAAACACAAAAAGCACACAACCAACTTGATAGAGATCACATAACACATTCACAAATGTCCTCCTCTCAGCTTCAATACATGACATCAATAACTGAATCCTACTGTGATCTGATTGGCTTATTGCCAAAATAAGATGACACCTGATTGGCTCTCTAAACACTCATCCTCATTGGCTACAATCAGATGAAGGAATGCTACCTGATATCAATCAAAGCAAGTTGTGCTTCCTTTTTCTGGTTATATGGCTATAACCTTTCATAGAATACAGATAATTGAACAATCTTTGTTGCATTACATTCTTGATTAAATTATCTTTCCATTGATATATACGTTTATGGTACTACTCCAAAAAGAAGTGGTGTTATTAGCCATCAAACCTCAAATGTACTGTTCTGGCCCATAGAGCTCTATGACCCATAGAGCTCTATGACCCAGCTCTATGTTGGAAGGTCTGGCAGTTATTGGGTTAAATGCTAGGTATGTGGATGGGTCAGTGGGAGGAGTTCCAAAGGTCTTTGGGAGACTTCCTGGACACAAGCCACATGGGAACCTCTTTGTCTGTAAGAAGCATGGGCCATGGAAGGTTTCCTTATAAGGTGGTATAAAGAGCAAAATCTTCTTACCTAAGGAAAAGATCTGAAAGATGAACAACCAATGTATTCCCAGCAGCACCAATCTCAACATGAACGCAAGTAATCTTTCTCATTAAAATATATTTGTTTGTTATAAGATCGTTTCTTTTGAGTTAACTATCTGACTGGATTTGAAATATAACACTTTTGAATTTGGATCAGTATAGTAAGAAGATTTACTCATAATTTGTGCCATCTTTTGAAAGCAAAGATTAATTCTCCTCTCAAAGCTGCAACAGTTTGAAGAAAGAGAATCAAATTGGTCAGCCTTTTCTCTGCATAAACCTTCAAGCAAGTAAAGATTCTCTTGATGCTTGTAAGAGCCTGCAAAGCAAAGCCGTGTCTGTGTAAAAGACAGCTCTCAAGGAGTAATTCAGAAGTTTTGTTATGCTAATTCACTTGCTAGCTAACTTTCAAAATGAAAAGTGCCTTGTATCTGATTCAAAATTACTTTGTTTCTTGCATGAAAAGTTTGAATTTTAACACCAAAAGGAGCTTGGGCTTTTCCCCTTCTCCTCTTTGCCAGTGAATCACGCAGCCTGAAACAAAGAACTGTTTAATGACTGCCTCTAAAGTTCAAACAAAAGCAAGGTTTATTGCCTTTCAATAAACTCATCTGTTGCCATAGTATGCTCGGAATTTCAGCCAATGTTAGAAGGAGGAATCATCGCAGAAGCACCCCCTGGTGGTCATGTAATTTTTTTTTTCTAGCTGAGTCACAACAGCCACAATTAATTCAGCACACAACAGAGCAAATCTGTTAGTTAAAGTGCAAGCTACTTAAAGTTATCCCAAGCTACCAACACCCCCCAGAGGGCACAGAGTGATCTTATCAGAAGCTTTCACTCACTTACCCAAGCTGAGCACTAAGCTGTTCCAGCTTGAGAAATCAAAGCCAAGTCTCTTCGCTCATTATCACAGCTGATGACCCGGAGTGCCAGCCTGCAACTGACCACGTGGGAGTTTGTACCTCTACATTCTCTCAGTGGCTCACTAGCAGTAACGTGGTAATAGGAAGAATTTGGTTAGCCTTTTTAACACCCCCTAGAGGGCACAGAGTGAACTTACCAGAAGTACTCACTCACTCACTCAAGCTGAAGGCTAAGCTGTCCCAGCTTGAGAGACAGGAAGCAAGAGCCAAGTCTCTTCGCTCATTATCACAGCTGATGACCCGGAGTCCCAGCCTGCAAATGACCAGATGGGAGTTTGTACCTCTACATTCTCTCAGTGGCTCACTAGCAGTAACGTGGTAATAGGAAGAATTTGGCTAGCCTTTCTCCAGACGCCCCCTAGTGGTTAAAGGAAGCTCTACACACAAGCCTTTAACCGCACCCAGAGAAGCCCCTCTAGTGGACAAAGGGTGAACCTCGAAGCCAAAGCACCCTGGTAGCTGACCCACAGCAAGTGACCCCTAGTGGTGAAGGGGTGAACTGCACTGAAGTACCCAGTGGCATCTCCACCCACAGACAGCACCTCAGAAGCTGATCTACAAGTAGCGACCCCTAGTGGTCAAAGAGAGAAGTTCTTCAAATTCTCTTCAAAATAGCTGAGAAGGACACTGAACCTATCCTAGCCATAGCTGAGCATCCTACTGGTCTAGCAGAAGGGGTTCAACCTATCAGCCTAGTTGAGACACATCAACCAGCCCACAGACGCCATGCATTCACATCTGGCGGAGAAATGGCACACCATCCACAGGCGCCATGAAAGAAGCTGGGAGAGATTATACAAACTCTACCACGAACAGAAGGAGAAACTCTCCCCAGAACGGGCACACGCAGTGGAAGGAGATAAGGAAGACGCCTATGTGCAATGGATGGACTCTGAACAGCAACTCAAGGACATTCAAGAACAATTAAGAGACTCAAGAATCGATAGCAAGATGCACAACCTCAAGGCACTAAACAAGGAACGCAAGAAGTTTCTAGAGAGCTCACAGGGTTCTCCACAGCCCAAGCCTCGCCAGAAATGCAGACTGGTTGACAGAGCCGAGTCCAAAGTCTCCCGCTACTCATATGCACCATCCCAATGGTCGCACGCATATCCATCCCACGTGTCTGAAACAGCCTCATCTTTTCGCCACATATCCAAGACACATTCCAGCATGTCCCAACAACCGCACGTCACAGGACCCTCACGCCATTCAAAGGCATCTTCTCGCCAGAGCCATACATCTCAAGCCTCAGGAGCAGAGAGCATCGCCGCCCGTCTCAGGGAAGTACAGATCAATACCGCAAGGGCTAACGTTGCTGCACAAGTAGCAGTAGACGACAAGCTACATAGAGAAGACTTGGCCAAAGCTCAGGCCAACTTTGAGATTTTCCAGCGACAACAGAGAGCAAAAGAGGCAGCCGCAATAGAAGCGATCCTGCAGAGAGAGTTAGAAGATGCCATGTCAACGCCCAATTTGGAAAGTCTAGGAAGGGAAAGTTCTCACAGCCATGTACAGGCCTATGTGGACAACCAAAGCGCACTCCAGAATACACAGATGAGAGCACCTCAGCCAGCCACAAGCCCCCCAAGACCGAGTAGACAAACAGAGGAATCTCAACAACCTGATTCGCTGGTCAACCACAGAGTTGATGACACGACACCTAGGTCACGAGATCCTCCTGCCGTTGCTGCCACATCGAACCTGATGGCAACAACTGCACAGCGGGGAGTGCCACAAGATCTTTCCACCGTTATTACCCCATTGAACCCCATAAAACCACACCTACAACACTGCATGCTTGTGACAACCAAACCTGTTTTGGTAGCAACAGTGTTCCAACCGCGCCTAGAACAACACTGCAAGCTTGTGACAACCAAACCTGTTTTGGTAGCAACAGTGTTTCAACCGCGCCTAGAACAACACTGCATGCTTGTGACAACCAAACCTGTTTTGGTAGCAACAGTGTTCCAACCGTGCCTAGAACAACACTGCATGCTTGTGACAACCAAACCTGTTTTGGTAGCAACAGTGTTCCAACTGCACCTAGAGCATCGCACGCTTGTAACAACCAAACCTGTTTTGGAAGCAACCGTGTTCCAGACAAGCAAGACTTACTACAATTTAGCTTTGTCCATAAAGGACAAACAAGACAAACAACGCCCCCAAGACTGGGAGTCGTGGAGCATACTCCCAAAATGTCTCCAAAGCATGCAAGTGCAGCGCATGTATGTCTCCAGCTCACCTGCCCCAGTGCAGAAGAAAGAGTTGTACGCTTCCTTAGATGTGCCTACGAAGGTGTCTGCAGCCTTAAGATACATCTCACTCTACAGCGGGGAGAGCCACACTTACGTTATCTTGTTTGCAACCATAAGATGCATCAGAGTCTACAGCGGGGAGTGCTGCAGTCTTGGTGTCTTCTTTGGAAAAGCAAGACTAACAACACAAGAAGGCCACACCGTACCAAGGTTACAGCTATATGGCACCACTTTGGCTGTAAAGCTGACCAACTTGACAGCAAAGACGTTGTGCCTTGAACTACAGTCCACCACCTTCTACGCAGACAGCAAGGTGATGTCAAGCTACATCTGCAAACAAAGTGGACACTTCTACGTCCATGTAAACAACAGAGAGAAAAGGATTGAAACATCCTTAAGCCCTGAACAATGGCAACATGTGCCAACAAATAAGAACTTTGTTAACCAAGTAAAGTGGCCCAACCTTGCCACACAGATAACAGAACTGATCTGGCTAGAAAGTCTTCAGCTCTTGGCCTGTCCAAATAGACAGATGCCACATAGACCAAAACGTTATGCACTTCCAGCTTCAGATCAAAGTGCCAACCTTCAACCTCAGACACCCGGTAAACGTCAACCAATCCACTTCAAAACCCTGTCTAAGCGCAGACAACTGAAGTTAGGCATAGTTTTGATCATCTTGATCACTTGTCTCAGCACCCCAATTAGCCTTGTAGAAACCTGCAAAGACTTACTGCCTTTCATGGACTCCATGTCATTAAATACACTGACACCCACACATGAAGTCCTCACCCTGACGACAACAGTAGCAGCCCTCTTCAGTACTCCACCGGTGGCTCCAGACCCTTCGGTTCTTGAGTATCCTGAGTCTTCTGCTCAAGCTGTTGTTCCTGATTCTTCACTTCCAGCTGCTGTTCCTGACCCTTCAGTTCCAGCTGTTGCTCCTGATTCTTCAGCTCCGGCTGTTCCTGAGTTTCCAGATGTTCCTAATCCTGAGTTTCCAGCTCCAGCTGTTCCTGAGTTTCCTGATGTTCCTGATCTTGATTCTTCAGCCCCAGCTGTTCCTGAGTTTCCAGATCCAGCTGTTTATGTCTTTCCAGGTTTTTCAGTTCCTGAGTATCCTGTGAATCCAGTTCCCCTCATTCCCGAGAAGCTTGGGTTCCAGTTTTTTCTGTTCCAGATTTGGTTCCAGTTTCCTGCACAGGAAGAAGGCCTTGTCTCATTGGGAGACAAGACTGCGCACCGGGCCCACCCACTTGATGAACTGGTTTACCCAGCTGAGATCCAGATCGTGAAGCCATGTGAGTCTGGTCGTGACTCAAAGATACTTGTACCAGGCTGATCACCGAACTGGTCCATCGCCGATGAAGACTGAACCAGAAGATTAAACCTCAAATTATGTATTGCCTTATGCATTGTTTGATGTAACACTTGCCTTTTTCATAATTATGCATGTTTGATACCAAGTTTTTACCTAGTTAGTCACAAGTTAACCACAATGAGTATTGCATGCCTTGATGCTACGTTTTTACTATTTTAATAGTGGAAATATAAATTTCCAAGCGGGGAGTGTTCTGGCCCATAGAGCTCTATGACCCATATAGCTCTATGACCCAGCTCTATGTTGGAAGGTCTGGCAGTTATTGGGTTAAATGCTAGGTATGTGGATGGGTCAGTGGGAGGAGTTCCAAAGGTCTTTGGGAGACTTCCTGGACACAAGCCACATGGGAACCTCTTTGTCTGTAAGAAGCATGGGCCATGGAAGGTTTCCTTATAAGGTGGTATAAAGAGCAAAATCTTCTTACCTAAGGAAAAGATCTGAAAGATGAACAACCAATGTATTCCCAGCAGCACCAATCTCAACATGAACGCAAGTAATCTTTCTCATTAAAATATATTTGTTTGTTATAAGATCGTTTCTTTTGAGTTAACTATCTGACTGGATTTGAAATATAACACTTTTGAATTTGGATCAGTATATGTACACTTTTCTCAAAAGGTTTCCACAATTTTGGCCACTACTGTATAAAGCATATAAAGAACGGATGCAGGAATGGGTTATGTCTAGTTTAATTAAAAGAAAGACTAGGGATGACATGATAGCAGCGTTCCAATATTTGAGGGTCAGCCACAAAGAGGAGAGGGTCAACCAATTTTGCAAAGCACCTGAAGGCAAGACAAGAAGCAATGGCTAGAAACCTATCAAGGACAGGACCAACTTAGAGCTAAAGAGAAATTTCTTGACAGTTAGACAAAAGAAATGGATGTTCCATCACTGAATGTTGTTAAGAGTTTGGACAACTGTTTTTCTGAAATGGTATAGAGTTCCCCACCTGAGCAGGGAGTTGGACTAGAAGACCTCTTAGATCCCTTCCAACTCTATTATTCTGTTATTCATCAGTTAAAGCCCCCACATCTCTAAAATTAGCTCAAAAGCTTTGATTTTAACCATTTTGGGAGATTTTTCCAAGCTTGAAAGACATAGGTTTTCTCCATATACACATTTGTGTGTATGTGTGTGTTTGTATTTCTCTCTGTATGCGTAAATCTGCAATTATAAAATCTATTCCCAGCACTTCCAGATATATTTGATGATAACCCTTTGTATTGCTAAGAATTTGTGATTGATCCAAGTCAACAAAAGAATTTCATGATTGAACGGATATCTGAATTTGGATGTGTGTAATCTTCCATGTATCAAATGAATCATAATTAATGTACGAGGTTATTCTAGTATTGTGGCATGTTTGCTTTTTCATTGTAATGTATTTATTTTTCTTTTTTTTTCACATCTCTAACCATTTAATTACACTTTTCTTTGAATCTTATAGACAAAGAGGATGGCAATAAAAGGACTCTGGACAGCTAAGAGTAACAAGCAACATTGGAAAAGGAAAGCAAACTGAGCCAGAAATCAAAATATTTTCCATTTCCTTCAGAAAACCACAAAATTCTCCTCCTGCAGCAGCGGTTAGACAAAAGAGAGAGAGAAAAAGAAAGATTTCACACTAGAATAAGTAGATGATTCAGAACTCAAGGATACCTTACATGAAAAGTGAAGGGAGATTATTTTTCATTCAGTAAAAGAGGGAAATATGCGGAAGTCAGCTGGAAGAAAAGGTCAGTAGGAAAATCCCGTAGAGCAGAGAGCCATGCAGGCCTCGCCCTGTGAGGAAGAAAACGGCTTGAATGAAAGCACCACTAAACAAGGGATTGTCCATATTTTTTACCTCCTCAAAAATATCAGCTTGGAAAAGCTCTGTAGTTGTGTCTATTGTTGGAAAAGCACAGGTAGTAAATCACAGATTATGCATGATAGCATCCACACTGGAGAAAAACAATAATTATCCACATGTATTGAAAGCTTTAGTCACAACAGCTCCCTTGTGGTTCATGGAAAGGCTCACATCAGAGAGTAACCAGAGGACTCACACAGGAGAGAAATCCTTTGAATGTCCTGATTATGTGAAAGTTTCATTAGAAATTCCCAAGTCATGAGACACCACAGGAGTCAATACAGGATAGAAACCCTCTGAATGTCCTGACTGGGAAAAGTTTCAGTGAGAATTCCAGTCTGGAGATACATCAGTGGATTCCCTCCAGGGATAAACTGTATGAGTGTCCAAATTGTGGGAAAAGAAATTGCCACATGATGAGAAACCAGAGGACTCACACAGGAGAGAAATCCTTTGAATGTTGTCTTTGTGGGAAATGTTTCAGTAAGAATTCCCATTTCATGAGACACCAGAGGACTCACACAGGAGAGAACGTGTATGAGTGCCCTGTTTGTGGCAAACGTTTCAATCAGAATTACAACCTCATGAGACATCAGAGGACTCACAGAGGAGAGAAACCCTTTGAATGTCCTATCTGTGGGAAAGGTTTCAGTCAGAAGTCCAGCCTAGTGACACATCAGAATACTCACATAGGAGAGAAACCGTTTGAATGTCCTGATTGTTGGAAAAGTTTCAGTGAGAAATTCAAGCTGGTGATACACCAGAGGAGTCACACGGGAGAGAAACCATACCAGTGTCTGGATTGTGGGAAAAGTTTCACTCTCAATTCCTCCCTGGTGAGACATCAGAGGACTCACACAGGAGAGAAACCATATCAGTGTTCAGATTGTGGGAAATGTTTCAGACAGAATTCCCACTTGGTGATACACCAGAGGACTCACACAGGAGAGAAACCCTTTGAATGTCCTGATTGTGGGAAAAGTTTCAGTTATAATTCCAGCCTGGTGATACATCAGAGAACTCACACAGGAGAGAAACCCTTTGAATGTCCTGATTGTGGGAAAAGTTTCATTCAGAATTCCAGCCTGGTGGTACACCAAAGGACTCACACAGGAGAGAAACCCTTTGAATGTCCTGACTGTGGGAAAAAATTCAGTTTGAAATCTACCCTGGTGAAACACCAGAGGATTCACACAGGGGAGAAACCCTTTGAATGTCCTGATTGTGGGAAAAGTTTCAGTCATAATTCCTCTCTGGTGACACACCAGAGGATTCACACAGGAGAGAAACCCTTTGAATGTCCTGATTGTGGGGAAAGTTTCAGTCATAAGTCCACCCTCGTGAATCACCAGAGTACTCACACAGGAGAGAAACCCTTTGAATGTCCTGTCTGTGAGAAAAGTTTCAGTCAGAAGTCCAGCCTGGTGACACACCAGAATACTCACACAGAGAGAAATCCTTTGAATGTCCTGATTATGGGAAAAGTTTCAGTTGTAATTCCAGCCTGGTGATACATCAGAGAATTCACACAGAGAAATTGTATCAGATTGTTGGAAAAGTTTCAGTTTGAATTCTAACCTGTTGAAACACCAGAGGACTCACATAGGAGAGAAATTGTGTCAGTGTCAGGATTGTTGGAAAAGTTTCAGTCAGAAATCCAATCTAGTGAAACACCAGAGGACTTACATGCGGGAGAAACTTTTCAAATATCCAATCTGTGGACATTACTTCACTCATAAATCATCCCTTATTGCATATGAGGAAACTGACATGAAGCAAAAGTTGAAGAGTTCCGAAAAGGCATAATTTAATTTGTGATCTCCCATTGAAAATGTAGGTGAGAAATTGACTTTGAATTCTGGCCTGATTCTTTCTAGTGAAACATGTCTCAGAATTACACTTGTAGGTGGATAGAAAAGAAAATTGGGAAAAGGCTAACTACCAATTTCTTGTTATCAGCAGCAGTTGCTGGATATTTCCTTTTGCAGAAGTAGTGGAATTCCTCAAAAAGGCTTCTGGGTGGTAGTTTTGTATATTGATTATATAATTCCCACATGTGGAGTTTCAGTCTTCTGCCTTGGTTTTCTCCAGATTTTGGGGCCCAGAATTCCTCAGCCAACATACAAGTAGTCCTCAAGATACAACTGTCATGGCCTGCCAATTATGGTTGCATGCTGCAACGGCTGTTAAGTGAAACTGCTTTACTTAACTTCCCTGATGCAGCCATTAATCAAATGTGTGAGTCACTAAGTGGAACACTAGCTATCTCAGGGTTGTGGGAAGCTCTTGGAGGCCTAGCACAGGACCGGGCTTGTCTGCCTCAGGCATCCCTAGGCCTCCCCCACGCTCCGAGATAACCTGTGCTGTTTCCAAATCCTTGGGTCTCCCTGGCCCTTCTTTCCCCCACAGCGTCCCCCCCAGTTCTTTCCCTTCCCCCCCCCCCGGGTCCCTACAGCCTTTTTCCCACTCCCACTGCGTCCCTGCAGTCCTTAGGCCTGACTCCCACCCCACCAGGCCTCATGCCACCCTCCTCATCTGTGAACCTCATATTGGGGAAGGAGGTGTGGGCACACATCCCTGGGCCTCAAGACTATCTCCAGGAAGCAGCTGTCATTTTCAATGGGCCCTGGATTCGTCCCAAGGCCATGCGGTGGACTTGTGGAAATGGCTGCCATTTTGTCACACTCACGCAGAAGAGGGACAATCCTCTCTGTTTTGCTAACTTAACATAAGAAAAAAATGTACAGAGGTTGTAAAGTTACAAGGTAAACTCTAGCTTATTTGCCTTGCTTGAAATGTCCTAATTTCCATCTCTCAGACTGGCAGTGATGAAGAAGACCATCCCTGAATCTGAGAAAAGCGCCAATGAGAACAGATGAAGTTTAGCCATTCTAACTGCAGTTAGACTTCTACCTCTTAATTTATTTGTTGCCTTGATATCTGCCCCCGTTCTAAATTCTGTGAAAGTACAATATTTCTTTATGTACAGTTAAAAATCAAAATGACTAAACTTGATCTGTTTTGATTTGCATTCTCAGATTCAGGGATGGTCTTCTTCATCACTACCAGTCTTAGAGATAAAATTAGGACATTTCAAACTGGACAACTAAGCTATGATTTCCCTTGTAACTTTACAAACTCTAAACAACCTTTGGGTCTAGCCTTTGAAAATTATAGAATTAGAGAGCATCTCTCTGACTTCCCTGATGATTCTCCCAATTCTGAACCAGATCCGACAGATACTGGGAAAGTTGAAGTCCCCATGGATGGAGAAAGTGAGTTAGACACAAATCTTTTGAAACATCTGGAAATGAATTCCTTTAACATAAGAAGAATTTGGCTGTCTGAAAGCTGGTCCTGAGTATGGCCCTTGGGGTATTTGAAGGTTCCTGTGACCCCCTCTTGGTTGTTCTGGCTGTGCCCCCTGGTTTTATTTCTCCTTTTAAAAGAATGAGAATTTCCCAACTGATTTAATTAAAGAAAATTTCTGTTTCCAATAATGTCTCTGAAGAAACAAAATGATGGGCATCTGTAACTGAAGCCAGAATGGGTTTGTTAAAAACAGATCAGGCCAGACAAAACTTACTACCTTTTTGATAAAACAATTACATTAATGTATCAGCGAAATACTGTGGAGATAGTAGACTTGGACTTCAGCAAGGCATTTGACAAAGTGGCTCAGAACTTACTTCTTGGTAACATAGAACAACGGGATAGTATCACCACCAAGAGGATTCGCATTAACTGACCAACCGCATTCAGTGGCTATTCCTCAGTGGAACTACATCTACATGGAGGGAAGGATTCAGTGGGGTATCTCAAAAATCAGTCTTGGGCCCAGTACACTTTGATATCTTCATAAATAGATAGGCTCAAGATCCAAAGGGATCCTGATAGACTTGAGCAAAAGGTTGCAAAAGAGAATCACATGACTCTGGGGTCCTGTGACCATCATAAATATTAATCAGTTCCCAAACATCCAAATATAAATCACATGACCTGGGGATGCTGCAATGATCATAAGTGTGAAAAATGATCATGTCATTTCAGTGCAATTGCAACTTTGGTTTTTTTTTGGTCATCAAGTTTTTGACACCTTGCTAGGCATAGAATCAAGATCACGCAAAATACTAGTACCACTTTACAAAGCCCTAGTAAGACCACACCTGGAATACTGCAGCCAGTTTTGCTCACCATATCATAAAAAAGATGTTGAGACTTTGGAAAAAATTCAGAGAAGAGCAACTAAGATGATCAAAGGCATGGAGACTAAAACATATAAAGAACGGCTACAGGACTTGGGCTTGGCTAGTCTAAAGAAAAGAAGAAAGAGGGGAGACATGACAGTGGTATTCCAGCATTTGAGGGGCTGCCACAAGGCAGAGGGGCTCACATTAGTCACCAAAGCACCAGAGGGCAGGACAAGAAACTGATCAAAGAGAGAAGCAATCTGGAATTAAGGAGAAACTTCATGACAGTGAGGACAATCAACCAGTGGAACAGCTTGTCTCCAGAAATCATGGGCGCTCCATCACGCGATTTTTAAGAGACTAGACAGTCACTTGTCTGAAATGGTATAGATTCTCCTACTTGAGCAGGGGGATGGACTAGAAGACCACATATTTTACCTTGTAAATTACAGCACGTTAAACAGGAAGTGCTTTGTATGCCATCTTGAGTTACTGAATAAAAAGGGAATCAATAAAATATACCTTGCGGTTCTTTTATTCCAGATTCCTCCATGCAACAGAGCTCAGATCCAATAGCTGAAATGGCCACTGTCCCCATCCAAAACCTAAGAGATGTACATTAAAAACAGCAGTGCAGGGTGTCCCTCTAAAAAGGTTAGCCTGGTGATCAGTTGGCCATGTGCTTTTTCTTCCCTTCTGTTTTCTTTTTTAAAATGTATCTTCTACCATATATTCACAATCGCCCCCTCTTTCTTAGCTCCCATTTTCCTTTTTCTTTTCTTTTTCTAAATATACATCTAAGTTTTATATACAATACTTATTCTAAAGTAACATATATTTCTATCTTAGCATTAGTCTTTAATCCCAACCGTCCTCTTTGAATCCCTCCAGCGGTAAAATTTATCCCAGGTTTCGAAATAAACTGATCCACATTTGTCCTTCAATATCATTGTAAGCCTGTCCATTTCTGCACATGTCTTAGCCCCCATTTTCGAGGCCCTGCATATTTTTCTCTCTGTGACCTAATGGAGAGTTCTGTGCAAGGAAATTGACAGAAGTGCATGGCATTTAGCATATATAGGTTGTCCTCCTTCGGGAATGGTATGCTGGGTGCTCTTGGATGCAGCCTGGCCAGCAGGAGTGAAGTTGGCTCCCCTGGAGCATCTGGCCTGATGTTACTGCTATGTCCTAAAACCTTGGGAGCCACATTAAATAAGTCATAAAGATTTCGGGTGTAGAGAGGTTTTGATCTCCAGAAAAACTGTGTAGTTCTGTAAAACCGTCATGAACTTTTAGGCTCAGCACACAGCTAATCTTCACAAGCTAACCAGCATCACATTTCACTATTTCACTTGGCTCAGTTGCAAAGGTTAGTTGTTAGTAGTCAAAAACTACTTGATAGCTTTTAATCAGGGAGTAAATCGTGTAAACGCCTTAGGCAGAGACGAGACAAGCGTGTTTTTCAACATCTTCCCGGAGTCAACATCTGTGCCTAGAAAGCGGACAACACAGTGGGCGGCATCTGTGGTTGACTTTAAAGGAATTTAAAACCATCGAGTACTATATTGCTAGAAAGGAGGGGAGGCGACGGGAAGAGTAGAAGAAAGAAAGCTCAGTTGTCTCTTGAAAAAGGACCTTTTGAGCAGCAGAAGTTCCTCTTCCGGATCACTCATGGGAGGAGGTTGGTGTGCAAAGGGGCTTTTGTGCTCTTTCCAGGGTAGAAGCAGCAGCTGGAAGGTGAGTAGAGGGCAGCTCGGAGGAGAAGCCGGGAGCAAGCGGGGCTGTTTGGTTTCCTCCAGGGCGTCTAAGCAGAGAAGCAACTCGGTTGAAGCATCTCATTTGCTGCCGCTGCATTTTCCTTCCCTCCCCAACTTTTAAGTCCTCTGGTGCTGCAGGCTGTTAAACTGGGGGCTGCGATTTTCTGCTGGTGGGAAGATTTCAAAAGTCTCCTTCAAGAATCTTTGCCTACATTGCAGGAATGGTTTCTTAAAGTAGCTCATTTGGCGGAAATGGCAAAGATTTCGGCTTTCTTAAAGCAACAAACGCAAGAGAAGTTTTTTGCTGTTTGGGATAAATGGATAAAATTTATACAATTTAGATTGGGTATACAAAAATATTATATAGTTTTTTCATAAGTTTTATTTTTATATATATTATAGATAATTTTTTATATATATAAATATAAAGTTCTTAATTTAATTTTTATTTTTATTTCTTAAGCCTATATTCTGCTCTGGGAAGCTCAGGGGGGGGGGAAGGGAGGGTTTTTGTTTTTTTTTTTTTTTGGGAGGGGTGGGGGATGGGGGGTTTTTCTTATATATGTATTGTTTAGTTTTATTTTTTTGCATATGTTGTCTCTTGTTTTGTATTCTTTTTTCTTTTTTGTAAAATTTATAAAACTTTTAATTAAAAAAAAAAAAAAGTCTCCTTCAAGTGAAGGTTGATTCTTTGGGAATGGCTTCCCTCCAGAGGTTGTGGGTGCTGCATCACTGGAGGTTTTTAAGAGGAGACTGGACAGCCATTTGTCAGGAATAGTAATAGAGTCCTCTGCCTGAGCAGGGGGTTGGACTAGAAAACTTCCTAGGTCCCTTCCAACTCTAATTTTCTATTATTACATTTGATTAGTCCTTAATAAAAATCGTGTTGTCTGGGCCAATTTGTTTGCTTAATACAAGTTACATTCTTAGTGTCTACCCCTTTTCTCCAACCATTGATTAAATAAATTCCATGTTTGAAAATATTCTGTATCTTCTTTCTTTGATCCTCAACATAAGTCTGTCCATTTTAGCACAGTCCAATATCTTCTTGATTATCTCTTTGTCTAGTGGTGTTTCTTCATTCTTCCAGTGCTGAGCAAATACAATCCCTGCTGCTGTTAATCTGTTGTTAATTGCGAAATCGTGTCCGACCCATCGCGACCCCATGGACAACGTTCCTCCAGGTCTTCCTGTCCTCTACCATCTTCTGGAGTCCATTTAAGTTCAGCTGTTAATCTATGCAATGTTAAATATACACTTGGCTTATTAAAATTTTCTGATATTATACCTAATTAAAAGAGTGCAGGTTTAAAATCTACATGTTTCCCTAACATCTTTTCTAACCAACTGTGTCTTTTGGCCCAATTTTTTTTTTCTTTAACACAAGGCCACCATATATCGTAATACAGGCCAGGTGTTTGATTACATTTGCAACATTTACTGGACCTATTTTTAAACATTTTTGCTAATCTAGCAGGTGGTAAATGCCATCTATAGAACATTTTATATCAGTTTTCTTTATAGGAAGTTGTCAAGGTGAATTTATAATTTCTTTCCCAAAGATTTTGCCATTTCTTGATCAGTTTTTTATCAGAGGTCAACAGTATCTGATCAAACATTGTCTGTTCTTTATAAAAACCATACATTTTTGCATCTTTATCATAGCTCGATTGCATTTGCAATTGAGACCACCATGATAATAATTCAGTACCCTGGTCTACAAGCTCTTGTTTAGATTTTAATTTTCATTAATTTAATTTAATTCATTTAATTTCAATTCTCTATTTTTATAGGTGCTGTTTGGAACAAGAAGAGCAGTTTTGGTAAACTCTTCATTTTCATAGTAGCTGTTCTTCCTAACACTGATAGTTGTAAGTTTTTCCATTTTTCTAGATCTTATTTTATTTGATTAAGTAATGTTATGTAGTTATCTTTTATCATTGCACATCTTGCTGTTCGGTATATTCCCAAATATTTAACTTTCCTAACTATTTGAAAATCCATTTTTTCTGACAATTGTTCTCATTGCTTAGATGTAAGCTTTTTAACTATAACTTTTGTTTTTTCTCTATATCTTCAATTCTGCTACTTAAATAACTCAATCCTTTTCAATAGTTTAGGGCAGACATGTCAAACTCGCGACATCACATGACGTATCGGGATTGTTTTGCCATTGCCGGCAATGGGGCGGCTTCTGGGTTACACGTCCAGCCCGCAGGCTGGTCATTTGACACCCCTAATTTAGTGGTTATCTCCAGTGTTTCTTCTGTGATAAACACCAAATCATCTGCAAATGCTTGTAATTTATACTTTTCGTCTTTTATCTCCATTCCTTTAATTTCTGGGTCTTGTCTGATGTTCCTGTTGAAAACTTCCAATGTCAATATAAATAGCAATGGGGATAATGGATATCCTTGTCTTGTGCCTTTCTTTATGTTAAAATTCCCTGTATAGTCCCCATTTACAATTACTTTTGCTGTTTGCTTATGATATATTGTCTGAATTAATGTATCTTGATAGCATTTATAGAACTCTGCAGGTAGTCCATCCGGTCCTGCAGTTTTATACTTTTTTTCTCTTTTTATAGCTTCCATCAGTTCCATTATTGTTATTTTTTCATTTAGCCTGTTTTTAAAGTTTTCTAGAATTTTTGGTACATTGGCTTTTTCCATATATTGTGTTGTTTTTTTTCCAGAGAGATTTTTTTTCTATATCATATAGTTTTTCATTATATTCTTTAACTATTTTTTATTGTCTTATTTTGAAGTTGCACATCTCCCTTCACATCTTGCAATTTGTTTATCAACTTTTTCTCTCTCTCTTTTTTCAATTTGTAAGCCAGCCATCTTCCCGGTTTATTTGCATTTTCGAAAAAAAATTTTGTTCTTCTGATTTGTTGAGCCAACTCTTCTTACTTTATTAGGTTTATGATATAGTTTAATTTAGTTTAGTTTATGTTTAATTATCTCCATTTGTCTTTTTTTTTTTGTAAAGTTTTTATTTTCAATTTTACGATACATTACAATTTTAAAAATACTTCAGATAAAAAATAAAACAAATTGATACACACCACTTTCGGTATTGCCCAGCCATTTCCCCCCAAACCGCATCCACCCCCAACCAACTTGCCTCTTTCCCTCTTCTTCCTCTTCCTCACTCTCCACCTCTCTTCCACCTTCCTACTTACTTCTCACCTTCTTCTACCTTCTCGCTCCAGATGCGGTCCAGGGGAAATGCCCGAGCAATTCCTCTCTCCAAATTGAAACATTAATATTATATACTATTTAAAACTATTTCTACTTTATCTGAACTACTTAAACTTCGACCCATTCACCCCCCACCCCCTCCCCCCTCCCCCCAACTTCCCAGAGCAAAGTACAGGATTATACAAACATATTAAACATAATCTATTTAAGTTTACTAATTATACAATGAACAAAATCATATTAACCCTTAACTCTCTTCAAACTTTAACATCATAAATTTATAAACAAATTCATTACTCATAAAATAAATGAAACTTTGTAGTTCCATACTTCTTCTGAACATATTCTATCCATCTTCTCCATACATTAAAATATCTCTCTTGTGAATGGTCCTTTAAATAAGCAGAAATTTTAGCCATTTCTGCTAAATTAGAAACCTTAAATACCCATTATTCTAAAGAAGGCAGAATATCCTTCTTCCAATATTGACCCACCAATAATCTTGCTGCTGTTATTAAATTCAACAATAAAATATTTTCTTTAACATTAAAATCCACAAAAATACCCAAAAGGAACAGTTGGGGAGTAAACTTAATCTTCCTTTTAAAAACCTTTTGAATGTTCCAGCAAATCATAATCCAGAAGGCTTTAATATCTTTACAAGTCCACCAAGCATGAAAATAGGTTGCATCCAAGCAACCACATCTCCAACATTTAGGTTGCAGGTTCGGGTACATACACGACAACTTTTTAGGATCCAGATGCCATCTATAAAACATTTTATAAAAATTTTCCCTCATATTTTGGGCCTGCGTAAATTTAACATTTCTGGTCCAAATTACCTCCCATAAATCCAATGAAATCGGTTCCTGAATATTCTGGGCTCATTTAATCATACAGCAGCAGCCACCCCAGCCCCTGCCTCATCTTGCCCTCTGATAATGGCACCCCCACCCTGCCTCACCTCACCTTGTCTCACCTTACCCCGCAGGATGAGCCTCCTGCCCACCGCCCAACCTGCCAGGACCCCCTGGATCTCCCCCAACTCTGCCTGGCTTCCACAGCAACATTGAGGTGATCACGCCCACCTTGGCCACCCAGTCTGCCATGACCACCATGACCACCACAGCCACGTCCATCCAGCGGCCCATGCCCACCTGGCACCCAGAGATAAATAAGTGGGTTTTGGGTTGCAGTTTGGGCATTCGGTCTCTAAAAGATTCGCCGTCACTGTCCTAGAATTCTCACCATTTTCTTGCCTATCTTAACTTGTCTTTCTATACTGTTTTTATGGCAGTATTGTTGATAGGTTGCTCTGTTTTTTCCCTTTAACTCGTTAAATAGTTCTGCTTTCTCCCTATTGCTTGTCACCTTCTTGCCACTTTCATCCATGGACCAATCGTTTCCTTCACTTTTTTCTTGTTTTTTACATGTTGAAAGAAGCTTTTTTTGTTATTTTTGACTTTGGTTGCAAGCCTTAGTTCATTATGAGCCTTAGCTTTCCTGACTTCATCTTTGCAGGCTTGGGCTATTTGTTGATATTCTGACTTAGTTATGTGCCCCTCTTTCCACTTTCTATACTTGTCCTTTTTATTTTTTATTTTAATCTCTTTCTTCCTCGTTCTTCCTTTTTTTCCTATTTTACTACTTTTGTAATCTAATTTTTCATTCACAATTGCGTTAAAGCCTCCTACTAAACAAATATTTTGATATTCCATTTCCAATATTTTCCTGTGTTTATTGTTTGGTGCATATATTGCTATTATCAATATCTTTTTTATTTATCATCATTTCCACCATTATAATTCTTCCTTCTTCTTTCAAGGTCCCTTACAACTCTGTTATTCTGTTTTCCATCAATTAAAGGTTATTCTAGTATTGTGGCATGTTTGCTTTTTCATTGTAATGTATTTATTTTTCTTTTTTTTTCACATCTCTAACCATTTAATTACACTTTTCTTTGAATCTTATAGACAAAGAGGATGGCAATAAAAGGACTCTGGACAGCTAAGAATAACAAGCAACATTGAAAAGGAAAGCAAACTGAGCCAGAAATCAAAATATTTTCCATTTCCTTCAGAAAACCACACAATTCTCCCTCTCCTCCAGCCGCTCTTAGAAAAAAATAGAAAATCAAGAAAGATTTCAAATTGGAATAAGTAGATTATTCAGAACTCAAGGATACATTACATGAAAAATGAAGGGAGATTATTTTTCATTCAGTAAAAGAGGGAAATATGCGGAAGTCAGTTGAAGGAAAAGGTAAGTAGGAAAGTCACGCAGGCCTCGCCCTTTGAGGAAGAAAACGGCTTGAATGAAGGCTCCACTAAACAAGGGATTGTCCATATTTTTGACTTCCTCAAGAATATCAGCTGTGGAAAACTCTGTACATGTGTCTCTTGTTGGAAAAGCACAGATTGCAAATCACAACTGATTGCACAAGAGGAGCCACACAAGAGAAAAGCCATAAAAGCACTCCTAGTGCAGTAAAAGCTTTAGTGAGCATGGCAATGTGGTGATACATCAGAGGATTCACAGCAGGGAGAAAACCTATGACTGTACTGATTGTGTAAATATTTCATTAGAAATTCCCATGTCATGAGACACCAGAGGACTCACACAGGAGAGAAACCCTTTGAATGTCCAGATTGTGAGAAAAGTTTCAATGACAAGTCCACCCTTGTGAAACACCAGAGGACTCACACAGGAGAGAAACCCTTTGAATGTCCTGATTGTGGGAAAGGTTTCAGTCAGAGGTCCAGCCTTGTGAAACACCAGAGGATTCACACAGGAGAGAAACCCTTTGAATGTCCTGATTGTGGGAAAAGGTTCAATGACAAGTCCAGCTTTGTGACACACCAGAGGACTCACACAGGAGAGAAACCCTTTGAATGTCCTATCTGTGGGAAAGGTTTCAGTGACAAATCCAACCTGGTGAGACACCAGAGGACTCACACAGGAGAGAAACCCTTTGAATGTCCTGATTGTGGGAAACGTTTCAGTTGCAAGTCCAACCTACTGATACACCAGAGGACTCACACAGGAGAGAAACCCTTTGAATGTCCTATCTGTGGGAATGGATTCTATTACAATTCCAGCCTGGTGACCCACCAGAGGACTCACACAGGAGAGAAACCATTTGAATGTCCTATCTGTGGAAAAAGCTTCAGTGAGAATTCCCACCTAGTATCACACCAGAGGACTCACATAGGAGAGAAACCCTTTGAATGTACTGATTGTGGGAAAGGTTTCAATCACAAGTCCAACCTGGTGTCACACCAGAGGACTCACACAGGAGAGAAACCCTTTAAATGTCCAGATTGTGGGAAAGGTTTCTATCACAAGTGGTACTTGGTGACACACCAGAAGATTCACACAGGAGAGAAACTCTTTGAATGTCCTATCTGTGGAAAAAGTTTCAGTGAGAATTCCCAACTGGTGAGACACCAGAGGACTCACACAGGAGAGAAACCCTTTGAATGTCCTGATTGTGGGAAAAGCTTCAGTCTAAAGTCCAACCTGGTGACACACCAGAGGACTCACACAGGAGAGAAACACTTCCAATGTTCTGATTGTGGGAAAAGTTTCAGTCAGAATTCCAGTCTTGTGACACACCAGAGGACTCACACAGGAGAGAAACCCTTTGAATGTCCTGATTGTGGGAAAGGTTTCAGTCAGAAGTCCACCCTGGTGAAACACCAGAGGACTCACACAGGAGAGAAACCCTTTGAATGTCTTCATTGTCGGAAAAGTTTCAGTGAGAATTCCAGCCTTGTGAAACACCAGAGGACTCACACAGGGGAGAAATCTTTCAAATGTCCAGTCTGTGAACGTTACTTTACTCATAAATCATCCCTTATTGCACACAAGAAAATCCACATGAGGCAAAAGTTGAAGAATTTAGAAAAGGCTTGAAATTCATTTGTGATCTCCCATTGAAACTGTAGGTGAGAAATTGACTATCTGAATTGTGGTCTGAATCTGTTTACTCAAACGTGTCAGGAGTAGACTTGTAAAAGGAGAGAAAAGGAAAATGGAAAAAAGGCTTGTTCATGTTTGGCATTTATTGGGTTAAGTGCTGTCTCCTTAAGAGATGGCTTATGGGAAATATAGTTTTAGCTAGTTAGCTATCTCATGTTAACAGGTCAGTAGTAGGAGGAGCCTTCGAGCTCTTCTCAGGATATAACTGGCTACGTGCCCAGTTTGGAATGCCTTTGTTCATCCAGCCTCATGTCTCCTAGCCACACGGCTTGGAGGTCCTATGCCAACATGTGATGCTTATGCAGAAGAAGAGGGGAAAATCCATTATCAAATTACCTGTGGAATGAACCAATTGTCAAGACTGCTAACATTGGATGTTCTTGCTTGCCATATATGAAGAAGCAAGCCTGTTTTATTTAGCCTGTGTAGCATTTATAGAGTTAAAGCAAATAATGCCAGTAGTGGATGGGCAAATATCTCAGCACAGTATGCCAAGGTCAGCTGCAACGGGAGGGGCATCTCACACTTCACTTTAATTGGAGAATGTGATTGATGATTGTGGAAGGAGGCAGTGAATTATGCTTTGTTACGGGTGATTCAGTTTTTGGCTTAACTTTCGTGTGTGCCGAAGTTATGCAGAAATAAAAAAAATTCTTTAAGGTAAATAAGCCTCAAAGTTCTTTGAAAAGCTGCTTCTTTTCGGAACCATGTCATCAAGCCAAAAACCACAAACTTTTCAAACCAATTAAGGGGTCCCAAACTCCAGTCGCTATCCCTAAACTAACGGGGATAGTCTGACAAAGATTTGGGGAAGGTCTCGCCATGGAAGAGAAAGAAATGCCTGAGGCCGGCACCCCTCCCACCGCAGCTTCCCCAGGAGGGGAAGCGGCAGAGGCAGCAACTTCCCCAGGAAGGGGGACTGCAGCTAAACAGACAGTGGAGAAGAAATTCTTGCAAACTCCCCGGCTGGGAGCAAGGCCAAAACTGTCAGGAGAGCTGATTTGGTCATCAGACTGGGATAAGCTGAGCGAAGGCTCTGGAGGTTTCCATACAGCCTTGTCAGCAGATAAGCGAGTCACAACAAAGGGATGTTTACGTTTCACCTTCCCCTCAACAGCGGAGAGCTGCCCAACCGTCTATCGCTGAAGAGGGAGGTGAGTGGAAAACCCCACCTGCAGCTCGCAGTGAGTCATTAGAATACCTAGCAGAGAGATTTGAAAACTTAGAGGTGCGGAGCGAAGAGCAACTCTTGTTGAGAGAGGCCCCCAGCCCCTCCCTCGCAGATCAACCGGCTCTCCAACCCCTGGGGTCCCGTGCCAGAGCCTCTAGCCCCACAGGGAGAAGAAGCCCCAGCCTGGGGCCCCTGCAGCAAGGAGAAATTGAGCAAGCCCCACAGATGAGTAGTCAGCCATCTCTAAGCCTACAACAACTAAAAGAGACCTTGCAGCAGCTTGGGGCGGTGCCAAAGCCAGGGGAGCTACAGCCGGTGAGCTTGCAGATAAGAGAGGCCCAACATGTCCAGCAGCCATTGACGGGCCTACAGCAGCAGAGGGCATCACCATCCCTTGCAATCCTACAGCAGAGAAGACCACTACAACCCCCACTTGCACAGCCACCACTGGGAAGCCTGCAGCAGCAGGGGGCACCACCAGCCCCCGCTGGCCAGGAGCAGAGAGCCCAGCAACAGTTGAATCAGCAGGCAGGATGGGACCAACAGCAACTGGGGGCACCACATCAGCAGCAGAGAGCCCAGCAGCCGTTGGATCAGCAAGCCGGATGGGGCCGACAGCAACTGGCAGCACCACGTCAACAGCAGAGGGCCCAGCAGCCGTTGGATCAGCAGGCTGGATGGGGCCAACAGCAACTGGGGGCACCACGCCAACAGCAGAGGGACCAGCAGCCGTTGGATCAGCAGGCCGGATGGGGCCAACAGCAACTGGTAGCACCATGTCAACAGCAGAGAGCCCAGCAGCCGTTGGATCAGCAAGCCGGATGGGGCCGACAGCAACTGGGGGCACCATGTCAACAGCAGAGGGGCCAGCAGCCATTGGATCAGCAGGCCGGATGGGGCCAACAGCAAGTGGCAGCACCACGTCAACAGCAGAGAGCCCAGCAGCCATAGGATCATCAACCCGGTCACAATACAACTAAAACTGCCTAGACTGTTAGGGAAAATTCACCCAGTTTCCCATTGTAACTTGTTGAAGCCTTATTGGGGCTCCACTTTAAGATCTCCCCCGAAGAAGGCACCTGGGCCCCTCGTAGTTGCAGGGCAGACCCACTATGAAGTGAAACGTATTCTTGACTCTAGAATCTTTAGAGGGAAATTGCAGTACCTAGTACAATGGAAGGGATACCCGTTGTCTGAAGCCACCTGGGTGAAATCTAGTGAAGTGAAAGCTGACAGATTGTTTAAAAGGTTTCATGTTAAACACCCCAACAAACCGAAAAATAACCCTTAACCTATGCTTATGTTTACATTCCAGGATCTGTCCTTTTTGTAAGGAGGGCCGGATGTCAAGACTGCTAACATCGGATGTTCTTGCTTGCCATATATGAAGAAGCAAGCCTGTTTTGTTTAGCCTGTGTAGCATTTATGAGCCGAGGTGGCGCAGCAGTTAGAGTGCAGTACTGCAGGCCACTTTAGCTGACTGTGTTCAGCAGGTCAGCGGTTCAAATCTCACCGGCTCAAGGTTGACTCAGCCTTCCATTCTGCCGAGGTAGGTAAAATGAGGACCCAGATTGTTGGGGGCAATGTAAATATATACATACATTGCTTACTGGTGTACACCGCTTAGAGAGTGCTTGCACTTAAAAGCGGTATATAAGTCTCCTAAATAAATAAATAAATAAAATTTATAGAGTTAAAGCAAATAATGCCAGTAGTGGATGGGCAAATATCTCAGCACAGTATGCCAAGGTCAGCTGCAACGGGAGGGGCATTTCACAATTCACTTTAATTGGAGAATGTGATTGATGATTGTGGAAGGAGGCAGTGAATTATGCTTTGTTACGGGTGATTCAGTTTTTGGCTTAACTTTCGTGTGTGCCGAAGTTATGCAGAAATAAAAGGATTCTTTAAGGTAAATAAGCCTCAAAGTTCTTTGAAAAGCTGCTTCTTTTTGGAACCATGTCACCAATAGCGCTAAAATATACTGGACGTATCTCTACATAACTGAGTTATTGTTTAGGATTCAATAAAGCGATATTTTCTGTTTATTCCTCTGAGTTATCTGTCTGTCCTGGATAGGACTAAGGCCGTCTGTTCTGTCTGGGGCAGAACAAGGCTAACTACCAATTTCTGGTTATCAGCAACAGCTACCGGATATTTTCTTTTGTAGAAGTTGTGGATTTTCTCAAAAAGGCTTCTGGGTGGTAGTTTTTATATTGATTATATAATTCCCACATGTGGAGTTTCAGGTCTTCTACCTTGGTTTCCACCAGATTTTGAGGCCCAGAATTCCTCAGCCAGCTTAGAAAAGATCCCGAAGATATAACTGGCATGGGCCTTGCAATTATGGCTGCATGTTGTACCGGCCGTTAATTACCCTGATCTCTCTGATGCAGCCATTAATTGAATGTGTCAGTCACTATGTGGAACACTGGCTACCTCAGGGTTGGGGAAAACTCTTTGAGGAATATTAAACTTACTAACGCAGCTTCATACAAAGAAAATTTATATAAAATGTTTTATTAGATGGCACATGACACCGGTTAGATTAGCGAAAATGTTTTAAAATGTACCAAATATCTGTTGGAAATGTAAACAAAAACCAGGTACTTACTATCATGTCTGGTGGACATGTCCTAATGCAAAGAAATTTTGGTTTAAGATCCATATATGGCTGGAAAAGATGACTAAAATATAGATAGAATTTAAGCCGGAATTGTTTTTGCTAGGAATATTAAGACTTGATTATGGAAAAGAAAATGAATATTTAATATTACATGTATTAACAGCTGCGAGAATAGTATGTCAATGCTGCTAATATTGAATATTCTTGCTTTGACAAAATATGCAGAACTGTCTGGTATTTTTAGAGTTAATTCAGATGAGATTGAGAGAAGGAGGGAAAAGCGTGCGGAAGGGAACGGAAGTGAATCTTTGCCCTCCAGGTTAATTGGAAGATGTGAATCATGACCCCAAAATAGGGGAGGGGAAGTGCCTGGAATGTTATGTGCAAAGGAAGGAAAATTCAGATCTTGGCATCCTCCATGCCGTGCTGACACTCCATTACACTAATAAAGGCTTTTTAGGTTAAACAATGCCTGAAAGTTCTTTGAAGTGTTTCATTAGTCAGACAAATGACATCATGCCAAGATCTTCAAAACTTTCAACCCCGTCACAGTAGAATTGAAACTTCCTAGGCTTTTAGGGAGGATTCACCCTGTCTTCCATTGCAGCTTGTTAAAACCTTGTCGGGGCTCCACCTTAAGGCCTCCCCCTAAGAAGGCACCCGGACTCCTTGTAGTAGCAGGTCAGGCTCACTATGAAGGGAAACGTATTCTTGACTCTAGAATTTTTAAAGGTAAATTGCAGTACCTAGTACAATGGAAGGGGTACCCACTGTCTGAAGCTACTTGGGTGAAATCTAGCAATATGAAAGCTGACCGACTCATCAAAAAGTTTCATGAAAAAAACCTCAACAAACTAAGAAATAATCCCTGACATATGCTCTTGTTCACATATAGGACTTATCCTTTTTGTAAGGGGGACTGGATGTCAGCACTGCTAATATTGAATATTCTTGCTTTGATAAAATATGCAGAACTGTCTGGTATTTTTAGAGTTAATTCAGATGAGACTGAGGGGAGGGAAAAGCGTGCGGAAGGGAACGGAAGTGAATCTTTGCCCTCCAGGTTAATTGGAAGATATGAATCATGACCCCAAAATAGGGGAGGGGAAATGCCTGGAATATTATGTGCAAAGGAAGGGAAATTCAGATCTTGGCATCCTCCATGCCGTTCTGACATTCCGTAACACTAATAAAGGCTTTTTAGGTTAAACAATGCCTGAAAGTTCTTTGAAGTGTTTCATTAGTCAGACACATGATGTAGTATTTGCCTAATTTTGAAAAGATGAAAACTTACCGCCTGACCAGACTATAATCACGAAAATTTTAGAATGTGCAGAAATGGATAGATTAACTTTAGAGATTAAAGAGAAAGAAAATTCAATTTACTTTAAAACATGGGAAAAATTTTATCAATGGTTAGCAGTACGATAGAATGAGCAAGGATTGTGAAATTTAATGGGATGAATGATATTTACTGACTAGGCTTTACTCTTATGATCATTGTTGTTATTAGTGATTATAATTATTTAGCATTATATTAATTACTGTTACTTTATTTTTATGATTATTGTTACTTTCTGTTACTACAATTGTTCAGTATTGTATTAACTATCATCATTTAATATTTATACCCGGACAATAATCTGCTTGCTAAAACATTGAATTATTGTAGGGGGCAACCCAATTATTGTATCTACACCTATCCCTATCCCAACTCTATTCCCCAACCCCATCTGATACCCATACCAATTTCATCCCTTCCCCACCCTTATAAAATCTAATAAAATGTTTTTTAAAAAACGGGTATAGTGTCAAGACAATAAGAAGTGATAGTACCAATTTACACCACGCTTGTGAGTTCACATTTAGAATACTACACCCCATTCTGGTCCCATGATTCAACACATGTTGAGGCCCTGGAAAATGTACAGAGAAGAAAAAAGATCATAAATGATCTGGACTCTAAATGACAATCGGTTGAGAGAGCTAGTTATGAACAAGAAGTTCATGGATGGAAGGTTGTCAAAGGAAGATCCAATCTAGAAGTAAGAAGAAATTTTCTGTCAGTGAGTGCAATTGATCAATGAAATAGCTGGCCTCCTGGCATTGTGGATGCTCCATCACAGGAGGTTTTCCAGAATAGACCGGACAGTCATTTGACTGGGGTTATATAAGGCTCCTGCCTTGAGCAGCGGGTTGGACTAGACCACTGAGGTGCTTTCCAACCCTATGATGCTATGATTGTAGATTTAGAGGCAGCTTAGAAAATTGGCACAGAGCGGCCACATGAAATTGATTCTGGTAAGGGGCCTTTTTAAAGAAAAAATATTAGGCAAATTAAGATAGAATACAAACTCGAAAGAAAAAAGACAAAAATTGCAACAACAAGGATGGGCAAGACATTAAAAAAGGGAAATGTGCATTAAGAAAGACAAAAACAGATTTTTATATATAGTAAATCAGTTGAATGTTGATAAACATAGTGTAACTATTAGTTTCCTACCCTCGCAAAGCAGGCCCAAAATTTGTGAATTTCTAGTCTAGTTGGAATCAATTTGACCTTAATCTATTGTGCGTAAAGGCAAAGTGCTGAACAGATGAACCAACGGTAAAGTTAAACATCAAAGCCCTCTCTTAACCATCTATTGTATTTAACTACAATGGTTTCTTATTTACGGTAAGTCACCCCGATCATTGTCTCTGATCCGTCCAGGATCAAATATACTCATTGATTCTTAATAATAAAGCTTTTCCTTAAGATTTTGATTGAGAACTTTCTCAACAATTGTGTCTTATTCCCCAAAATCTTAAACCTCTGTTGTCGATCCATTTTACCAAAAAAGTTCAGTCTAAATTGTTTTCCAGTTAAATAAAATAAGTCCATTCCCCAATCTTCTTAAGAAAGTCCAGTTGATCACGCATCGAGTCTGTTTAACTCCAAATCTTTGGAATCCACATCCCCTTCAGCCTTCTCCAACCAGCCCGCAGTTTCCATCCATAGTCAGGCAGCTTCTGAGAAGTGGCTGTGCTCCCAGTCCCAGCTTCTTGGGAAGAGCTCAGATCACAAAGTCACCTGGGTCCATTTGGGCAGAGCCATCCATTCATGTGCGCTCATAGGATCATATGAAAAAGAGTTCCATGGTTTTTACATATCAGGACATGGTAAAGTCATCTGGTCCTTAGCAGTTCTTAAAAATAGATAAATAAACCTCAGGAAAAACAAGATGTGACCTATTATATCATGTCATCATTTTCATTTAAAAGAAACTCAAATTTTCTTTAAGGTTTTCCAAGAAATGCCTACAAGTAAAGAGAGAAACAATATGTGGAGCAATGAACTGATATTTAAAGTCTGCAGATGAATGATCCTGAATTTGGAAGAAACCAAAGAATTGTACATTTGTTCATTTCACTAACAGAATTCAGAGGACTGGTAACAATTTTGTTCTTGTAGATAGGTAGGCAGGCTGTCTGGGCGGGGGACATTTACACCATAAATTACAGCACGCTACACAGGAAGTTCTTTGTATGCCATCTTTAATTCCGGAATGAAAAAGGAATCAATAAAATATACCTTGTGCAAAATGTTTTGGAGATAGGATACTTGGACGTCAGCCAGACATTTGACAAGCTAGAGCACATTAACTTTTTGATAAGATAGAACAACATGGGATAGACAGAAGCAGCACTAGGTGGATTCGCAATTGACTGACCAACCACACTCAGTGGGTATTCCTCAATGGAACTACATCTATGTGGAGAGAAGCATGCAGTGGGGTACCTCAAGGTTCAGTCTTGGGCCCAGGACTCTTCAACATCTTCATAAATGATCTAGAGGAAGGGATAGAAGGGGAACTTATGAAGTTTACAGATGACACCAAGTTGGGGGGAACAGCCAATACTTTAGAACAGAGGTGTCAAACTCAATTTCATTGAGGGCCGCATCAGCATTGCAATTGCCCTTAGGTGCGGCCTACTGGGTGGTCGTGGATAGAGAGGGTGTGGTGTACTGGGTGGGCTTGGCCAGCTCTACATCATTCATGTCAAGGATGCCTGTGCGGGCCTGGACAGGAGTGGGACAGATCTGAGGGTCTCTGGCAGAAAGGGGTGGGACCAGGGCAGAGCTCATCAATCTGGATATGTGAAGTAGGTGAGGGCCATTTGCTGGCCACTTCCAGGCGATGGTGCATTTCTTCATTCCTCATAAAGGGTGACACTTCCCCAGCATGCACCCAGGGGGTGGTGCCAACGCGGCAGGGGCTGCTTCCTTGCTGTTTCCAGACGGCCTTGTGGAGCTAAGACTGAATGCATTTCAGCATAGATGGCCACCACAAAATTGTACATTGGCTCCCGGTCTGGGCCAAGATCAAGGCAGTGGGGACTGTTCCCTCACTGTTTCCAGGATGGCTTCACGGGCCACATGAAATACTTTGCAGGCCACATCCCACCCCCGGGCCTTGTGTTTGACATGTCTGCTTTAGAAGATGGGCTCAAGATCCAGAAGGATCTTGACACATTTGAACATTGGGCCAAGAAAATGCAGTTCAGTGGTGAATAAAATAAGATCCTACACTTAGGTAGGAAAAACCAGATGCAAAGGTAAGGAATAGATAGTACATGGCTCAACATTAGTAAGTGTGAGAGGAATCTAGGTATTCTAGTGGATACGTTTGAACCAGTCAGGTGCTCCAGCTGCCAAAAAAACTGATGCAATCGTAGGCTGCATCAAAAGAAGGATTGTGTCAAGGCAAGAATTAATAGTACTACTTCACACTATGCTAGTCAGACTATACTTCGAATACTGTTTCCAGTTCTGGTTACCACAATAGAAAAAATGATGGTAAGAGCCTGGAAAGTGCAGAGAAGGTAACAAAGACACCTAAGGTCCAGCCCCTCCTCGGCCATGAAAGGTCCTCAGGATCAACCCCACTTGATAGACCAGACCAAGAAGTCAACTCCACAAGAAGACTCTTAACACTTTTTTTAAAGATTGAGACTGAAGGTAATTAATGCTGGGAAAGATTGAGGGCAATAGAAAAATGGGACGACAGAGAATGAGGTGGCTGGATGGAGTCACTGAAGCAGTAGGCGTGAACTTAAATGCACTCCAGAAGATGGTAGAGGACAGGAAGGCCTGGAGGAATGTTGTCCATGGGGTCTCGGTGGGTCGGACATGACTTCGCCATTAACAACAACAACTGAAGGTAATAAGAAAATCTTACACGTCTCATATCTCCCCACCCCTCAAAAAAACTTCTTATGCTGCTGTGAATTAGGAAGGCGTGTGTCTGAGCCTGATTGTCAAATTATTTTGTTTGTTTTGTATATTACTTTAAACATTTCAAATTTAAAAAGGTATATCTTTCAAACAAAGAATATGGCAACCTTTCATAGATTTTTTGGCAAGGCAACTGGACTTTGTTTTTCTTGTGAAGATGTTTTGCTTCTCATCCAAGAAGCTTCTTCAGCTCAGAGCATCTTCAAAGAAAATGAAGAAAATCCAGTTGCCTCATGAAAAAGCATCTTTGGGATAACTATGAGCTGGATGACTGAGAATTGAGAAGACTACTCTAGCAAAATTCAGGCTCCCCAATAATACAGATAGGGAAATAATGTTGTATGTATGCAGGTCAAGGATCAATTGTAGAACACTCTTAAACTTTTTTTAATTGAAACTGGATGTAATGAGAGAACATTGCAATTCTGTATTTTCTTTGAGCCTTCTTCCCCCCCTTCCTATACTCCTGTGAATTAGGGAGGTGTCTGATTGCATCTCTTCTAAATAAGACCTAAATAAGCCTGCTTCAACAGGGGGTTGGACTAGAAGACCTCCAAGGTATGGTAGCAGCTCTCTTCTGATTCAAAAAGGTAAATTAAAGGATCTCTGTGCTGTCAGACCTGGGAGATGTTTTCCCTTTATCACTTTAGTAATAGAGATTGCATCTCTCCCAAGGCCAGGGGTAGGCAACCTTGGCTCTTTTATGACTGGTGGACTTCAACTTCCAGAATTTCTGAGCCAGCCATGCTGAGGGGAAAGGGAGAGGTTTCCAAGTTGAGCCATGTTGGCTCAGGAATTCTGGGAGTTGAAGTCCACAAGTCACAAAAGCAGGGCTTTTTTTGTCATAGAACGCCCAGAATGGAGTTCGGGCACCTTTTTTGGATGGAACCCTGTAGGGTAGGCAAGGCAGGTTGTATGACGTGTGTTGAGTTCCGGCACCTTTTTTTTTTTTTTTTTACAAAAAAAGCACTGCACAAAAGAGCCAAGATTGCCTACCCCTGACCTATACCATCTCAGACAAGTGACTGTCCAGTCTCTTCTTAAAAACCTCCAGTGATGGAGCACCCATGACTTCTGAAGGCAAGCTGTTCCACTGGTTAATTGTCCTCATTGTTAGGAATTTTCTCCTTAATTTTCTCCAGGGCTGGCTCAGGAATTCTGGGAGTTGAAGTCCATGAATCATAAAAGAGCCAAGGTTGCCTACCCCTACCCAAGGCCATTTTCTTCAGTCTGCGCACTGGGGCCCTCTGGTCATAGGATAGGGTGGTTGACAGTGCTGGGCTAGGAGCAGGGAGATAACAGTTTGTGTTCTCCACTCAATCATGGAAGGTCGCCAGTGATTATCCATTCAGACCACTGCGTTGCATTCGCCAGCAGCCCAATAGTTCTGAACTCCATAAAGTCTTATTGTAAGTAAAACATGGACAGCAAGTTGAATTAGGCCTGAATGGGCACAGTACAGAAAGAATCAGAAAGGACCAGTGGGTCAAAGTGTTTAGATTGTTGCCACGCTGACCTTGAAGGCAGGGATACATGGTGAACCCCAAATGGGACTATCAAAAATATTCCAACATCAAGATGTACTCTACAGTAGGGGTTGCAAACCCCTGGCTCGTAGACCAGTACCGGGCTGCGACATGCCAGCAACCGGGCCGCACAAGCAAGCAAAGCCCCACCCACAGGATGCAGGCAGCACACAAAAACCACACCCCCTCGGGTCCGTGGAAAAACCTCCCTCCACGAAACTGGTCCTTGGTGCCCAAAAGGCTGGGGACCTCTGCTCTACAGGGTGCCTGCCTGTTTCTAATGTAATGGGCCAACGGTATATAAGCTGCGGTTCCGATTTAGGTCAGGGCTGCTCAGCCAGCTGCCAGTGCTTTGCCGGAATTCAGTGTGCACAGTGATTGTTTGCGGGCTTGATATACAGTATGTTGAATCTTCATGCTTCTCCCCGTTCTCTCTCTCTTCCTCTCCATTGGCTGCTAGGGAGTTGTTCTCATTGAGAGGTTTGCGATGTCCCAAGGGATATGTGTGTGTTTGTGTGTATGTGAGAGAGTAGGAAAGAGAGCGAAAAAAAAAACCACCCTGAAGGAAATGAGTTTGTGTATTGCTGTCAAGAAACCTGTAATGACTAATCCATTAAATGAGTGGTTCTTAACCTGGGCAATATTGCCCCCAGGGGGTGATTTCATTTTTCAGGGGGGCAAAGGAACGAAAAGGGGGCGACGGAGCAAGAAGTTTTGGGGACACTTTTGAGACTTTTTCGTACAGTGAATTGCTGTATATCTGTTGTACAAAAACATCAGATCGCTCGCTATTAGTGGATTGAATTGTGTTTCCAAAGGTTCCTCCAGCTAGCTTCAGTACAGAACACCGTACATACGTGAATATGCATCGCTTATCTTCATGCACGTTGTGCAGCAGCCTCTACCCATACAGTGGTGCATCATTGGTCAGAATATGGGAGATATGGGGAAAAGACTGGAAATAAATTATTTGCATCGATATGTCCTGATGACAATTTTAAAGAAAACAAAATAAGTGTTTGCATAAATTGAAGAATTGTTTCCTATGTTGTGATTGAGAGGTTATGTTGGGGGAGGGGGGGCCATGACAACTTCCTCATTGGCTCAAGGGGGCAATTTGTTCAAAAAGGTTAAGAACCTCTGCATTAAATCACCACTCCAGAGACCTGAGTTGACTTTTTCTGCAGCATAATGGATGTCCTCCTAACTGGCTGGTTGTTCTGGTAGGCTCTCACCATCAACAGTGTTTCCTCAGAGAAGTTACAGACCTGCCCCAGGGAATGTACAGGAGGAGGAGGAGAAAGGTGACTTTTGACTCCCCTCCAAAGAGCTTGCAGGGTCCCTACAAACTACAGTGTGTGCTTGCCCCTGTTGTACATTTGCTATAGGAAGGAGGCAACTTTTGACTTCCCTCCAGAGCTTGTAGGGTCCCTACAAACTATAGTGTGTAGTGTGTGTGTGTGTGTGTGTGTGTGTGCTCCTGTTGTAGATTTGCTATAGAACAGTGGTTCTCAACCTGTGGGTCGGGACCCCATTTGGGGTCGAACGACCATTTCACGGGGGTCGCCAAACAACGCAGTCCGCCATTTTTCCCCCCTTTTCCTTAGCTGTGCTACTCCCTTTGATTCTATTGGCTTTTGAAAGCCAATAGAATAGACTCTCTTGAATAGAGTCTAATTCTATTGGCTTTCAAAAGCCAATAGGAATTGTCCAGGCTGTCTCTGCCCTGCTGAGCCTGCCAAAAGTCCCATTCTGCAAACGGTGCTGCACCAGTTGAGTAGCCCTCGACCTACGACCGGTTGGGGGTCGCGGCATTAAAAAGGTTGAGAACCACTGCTATAGAATATGAAATATAACATATTTTACATCTTTCAATCTGAGCTTCAAACTCTGGAGGAAATGGACTGTTCTTCCGATTGGGAACTTATGCTTTTGAACTCACCCTATAGACCAGTCCCTCCGATTCTTAGATTGGCTTTATTTAATTTTGCTTGGTATTTTTATATAGCCCTGTAAGAGATTCAGAGGCTTTGGGATCATTGCAAGGGTTTCCAATGAGACATGATAGAGAGGTGCACTAAAATATGACACCAAAGACAGAGAATTGCTTAAATATAATTTTACTATTTGAAAGGTTAGAAATTTTGCACATGTTTAAATTCAAGGTCATTTAGACTTGAGACTTAGGCCAAGAGCCTCTTGGTTTTTCCACATGGCTAGCCTGCTCTTGGTTCCTGGGTGTCCTTCAAAGGGATCATATGCAATGTGACCTTCCCCAAAATAATTATAACCTTTCTTTTTGAATTGTGTTGGTGTTTCCTCAGAGAAATCACAGACCTGCCCCAGGGAACGTACAGCAGGAGGAAGAGGAGGAGGAAGGCGAGTTTTGACTCCTCTCCAAAGAGCGTGCAGGATCCCTACAGTGTGCGTGTGTGCGTGCACGCTCCTGTTGTACATTTGCTATAGGACAGTGATGGTGAACCTTTTAGAGACTGAGTGCCCCAAAATCGCCCCGTCCCGTCCCTGCCCCCGCTACGCCCCCAACCTACTTGCCCGCAGGACCACTCACCGCCTCCACAGCCCGCCGTAGATTGCCCAGGCGGCCCAGCGTCATGGCGGCTATCCCCTCTGCCCGCGATCCGCAGCATCATCTACATGCAACGGGGCGCGAGAGTGGAGTCTTGTTCCTGCTGCCATGTGCTTGGCTGTGCTGCTCCATGCGGGGTGTGCCTGGGGGCGACTCTCCTCAGGGGAGGCTGCTGATGAGGGGGCCGTGGGGGGAGGCAGGGCTGGGGCAATGGCGCGCGTGCCCACTAAGAGGGCTCCGAGTGCCGCCTCTGGCACGCGTGCCATAGGTTCGCCACCACTGCTATAGGAAGAAGGCAACTTTTGACTCCCCTCCAGAGCTTGAAATAAACAATCTTGGAATCCTTTGGTGTCTTCTAATCCCAGCAAAATCAAGATCATTCATCTACATAGCTAAAGCTTCACTTCTGCTGCTACAAATGATGTTCCCCTCTTTATTTGAAGGATTTAAAAAAAAAAAAAAATTAAGGAGCCCTAGGATAGAAGGGAAAGAAGAGGAAATGTCTCCCATGTGTTGAGAAGAGAGCTTTGCATTACCCTGTCCCAATGTTTACAGAAATGCTGACACCTTCCTTTTTTTTTCTTTCCCAAAAGCTATTCATGATTCTTATGCAATGCTGTTTTAGAAATGAAACATTATCTACTGTACCATTTTCCCCCTCACATTTCTCTACAAGGGAGGGGGAACCACAAAAGTATCAGCCTCCTGGTGCTGCTCTTACACACACACACACACACACACACACCCGCCGTCAAAGGCTAACCAGGAGGCCTCTAAAAACAAAGGAGATCACAGCAGGAGTTGCGAATAAACCTGGAGATTCTGTGCTCAAAACCACAATCCCTTTTCTCCTCAACTCAGTGTTCCTACAGCTCTTCTCCACGAAGGTCACCTGCAAGGCAGAACAGCCTTTACATCTGAAATTTTACACTGCTTCTGTCACTGCCCCAAACTCCTCCAATATATTTAGTACTCATATGGTTTCTTCCACTTGCCGGCCTCATTCTTGACCCAATCTGAACAGACATGCTTGGTGCACCGAATTCCTGGAACAGTTAGTAAAAGATGAACTTTGACCCAGCTCTACTTCTCCTCTCGCTTTCTCATTATGTGAGGAGCCACAATCTCTATAGTCTGTGTTAGTGCTCCTATCCTGAGGAGAATGCTGGCTGGGGAATTCCGCGGCTCAAAATCTCAAGGACATCCAGGTAGAAGAAGGCTGGGACTCTGCATGTGATATTGCTATCATCTATCATGATAAAAATGCAAAGGACACGCTACAAAGATTTTTGCAGAATTACAGTCAGACATTAGAAATGAAATTCAAGCCTTCTCTACACTCATCACTTTGGACCTAATGTGGGTTTTCTTGTGTGCGATAAGGGTGGAATGTTTCCTGAAGCATCGTCCACACTCAGGGCACGTAAATGGTTTCTCCCCTGTGTGTATACGCACATGATTTATAAGGTTAGACCTAGTACTGAAATCTTTCCCACAGTCTGGACACTCATACGGTTTCTCTCCTGTGTGAGTCCTCTGGTGTATCACCAGCTCAGAATTCCGAAGGAAACATTTCCAACAATCTGGACACTCATACAGTTTCTTCCCTGTGTGAATCTTCTGGTGTATTACCAGGTGGGAATTCAGACAGAAACCTTCCCCACAATCTGGGCATTCATATACTTTGTCTGCTATGTGACTCCTCTGGTGTCTCACCAGGCTGGAATTCTGACTAAAACATTTTCCACAATCCAGACACTCATAAGGTTTCTCCCCTGAGTGAGTTCTCTGATGTATCACCAGGGAAGAATTCTGACTGAAACCTTTCCCACACTCCAGACACTTATATGGTTTCTCTCCTGTGTGAATCTTCTGGTGTATTACCAGGTAAAAATTCCGACTGAATTTTTTTCCACAAATTAGGCACTCATACGGTTTTTCCCCTGTGTGTGTTGCATGGTGTCTCACTAGGTCAGAATTCCGAATGAAAGTTTTTCCACAATCTGGACACTCATATGGTTTCTCTCCTGTGTGAGTCCGCTGGTGTACCACCAAATGCGAATTCCAATTGAAACTTTTTCCACAATCTGGACACACATATGGTTTCACTCCTGTGTGAGTCCGTTGATGTACCACCAAGTGTGAATTCCAGTTGAAATTTTTTCCACAAATTGGACACTCATATGGTTTCTCTCCTGTGTGAGTCCTCTGATGTATCACTAGGTCAAAATTCTGACTGAAACATTTTCCGCAATCCAGACACTCATATGGTTTCTCTCCTGTGTGTGTCCTCTGGTGTATCACCAGGTCACAATTCCGAATGAAACATTTTGAACAATCTGGACACTCATATGGTTTCTCTCCTGTGTGAATCTTCTGGTGTATCACCAGGTGGGAATTCTGACGGAAACCTTTCCCACATTCTGGACACTCATATGGTTTGTCTCCTGTATGTGTCCACTGGTGTATCATGAGACTGGAATTCTGACTGAAACTTTTCCCACAAACTGGACATTCATACATGGTGTATTATCAACTGTGATTTACTATCCATGCTTTTCCCACAATATGCATATCTATGGTGTTTTTCCACCATTGGCATTCTTGGATTCTCAAGGAAGTTAAAAATTCTTTGGATTCCTTGTTGGATGGAGTTTTGACTCAAGCTACTGTTTCCTTCCTCACGGGTGAAGCCTGCAGTACTCTCCACCCTATATGGCCATCCAAGCGATCTTTTCCTTCCCACTGACTTCCCATGTTTTTTGAATTTGGAAATAAATCCCCTTGATCTTTTCATGAAGTATTTCCTTGAGTTCCACATACTCTACTTTGTCCAGTTCAATATTCTTTTCATGATTTTCTTCCTTTTTCTCTCAACCTGCTACTGAAGAAAAATCTGTGGTTTTCTTGAGGAAATGGAAAAGGTTTTGATTGTTGGCTTGATTTTCTTTCCTTTTCAATGATGCTTGTTATTCTCAGTTGTCCAGAGTACTTATTGCCATCCTCTTTGTCTATAAAATTCACACAAGAGGGTTAGTTTAATTGTGGTTTACAAAATGGTTAGTCAACATGAGAACAAAGCATAAATTACAATTATGAAGCAAACATGCTACAATGTTAATAAAATCTCTTACATTACTTAAAGTTCATTATCTGTTTATATAAGTCTATAAGTCTAGTGCAGGCCCGGCCGCATCATCGGGAAACCACACCCACCCCATTGCCGGCAACATAGTGAGACCAACTTCAAATATTCAGTGAGTCATGAGATTCATTTATTGACTAGGGTCAGTCACACATTTCTACACCTGAAATGGGTTTTTATAAAATATTTTATAATTTTAGAATGGTGGGAGGCTTTAAACACTCTGGTGACACCACAATATGGGTTGTCCTCACTTACTGACCACCACAACTACTGACAGGTAACTTTTAAACTGTGGTCATTAACCAAGACATCACATTATAGTGACAATTTATAACATCAGTTCTAGCTGCGATCATTAAGCAAATCACCATGGGTTGTTATGTGCAATGTAACATGACTGCGAGTTGCAACTTTCTGTCAGTTTCCCAACTGATTTTGTTTGTTGGAAATCAGCTGTGAAGGTCCCACTCATGGCAATTCCATGACTGTGGGACATTACAACTGTTGCAACTGCAAGCCAGTGCCAGCACCCAAATAACTGCAACAGCCACAACTTTGAAGACAAGTGGAATATTTCCTTGTTCAGTGCCACTGTATCTCTGATGGGGCAGTGAAAAAGTAGTAAGCTAGGACTATGTATACAACTGAAAATTCCAAATGTTCAAAAGCTATTTTTAAAAAAGTGCTGGGTTAAGCACAGTTGAACCTGGTTAATACACAGATGGGGCACCACGGGGAAATCCAGTGTTTATTAGCTAGACATGGAAGTAAGAAAGAAACCAATCCCAGAAGAGAGCAATAGTAGATCAGCCTCATCTTGTTGCCAAGAAAACAACCTCCATAAAATCACAAGGCATCAAACCTAACTTGGAGACTTTGTCAATCTTCCAACCACGAGAAAATTGCAGGCGCCGCTTTTGAAGCATGCAGCACTAATGGAGTAGAATTTACTTTTATTTATAAAATATGCAGCACCTGACACGTTTCAGCCTAGTTGCTTCGCTGTTTCTACACCGTGGAGGAAACCAAACAGCCCCACTTGGTCCCGGCTTCTCCTCCGACTCACCTTCCAGTAGCAGCTTCGACCCTAGGAAAAGCAGGAGAGCCAACTACACCACCACATTCCCATTGCTGAACCGGAAGACATTCTTCTACCCTCTTTCTCGTCTTCTCCGACGTCCTCTCTACCAATTTAATACTCTATGGTTTAAAAACCCCTTTTCAATTACCGATGCCGCCTTTGCGTTGACAGTTCCTTAATCGCCAGCCTTGCTGATCTATACAGCGCCACCTAGCGACAGATCCCATTTTCTGGCTTCCCATTTTCTGGCTACCTTTGTATTTATTAGATTAAAAATTTCTAATTAAAAAAAATGTATCAATCAAAGAGCGGGACGACTTTTATATACTTTTGCATGCACATCTGTATTACCAACCTTTTTACAACCCTTCGAAGTGCTTTTTGGAAACATTTATCATATATAGAGAAACATCTGCTCTTTCTCAGCCGCCTTTCTCTTGGCTTTGCTGCATATGTCTCTCAATTTTACCTAAGAAAGACTCCTTTCTCGAGGGAACTTACAGAAGCACATGACATTTAGCATTTAACAGATTTAAAATATCCTCCAGGAGCAAATCTGGCTTGTTGGGAACATCGGCTTTAAGATATATGGGCAGGCTTAAAGTCATTCTTGGCCAGCATGAGTGAAGCTGGCTCCCTTTGAGCTTCTGGGCTGATGTGCTGCTGTGTCTTAAAATCTTGACAGCCACAGGAAATCAGTCACAAGGTTTTAAGAATGTAGAGAGATTTTGATCTCCACTGAGAATCGCTCCTACCAAAGCACAGGAATCTTTCGATCTGTTTTCTGCAGATTAGTAGCCTCTAAGTCAGTGGTTCTCAACCTGTGGGTCGGGACCCCATTTGGGGTTGAACGACCATTTCACGGGGGTCGCCAAACAACGCAGTCCGTCATTTTTTCCCCCTTTTCCTTAGCTGTGCTACTCCCTTTTATTCTATTGGCTTTTGAAAGCCAATAGAATAGACTCTCTTGAACAGAGTCTAATTCTATTGGCTTTCAAAAGCCAATAGGAATTGTCCAGGCTGTCTCTGCCCTGCTGAGCCCGCCAAAAGTCCCATTCTGCAAACGGTGCTGCATCAGTTGAGCAGTCCTCGACTTACGACTGGTTGAGTAGTCCTCGACTTATGACCGGTTGGGGGGGAGGGGTCGCAGCATTTAAAAAGGTTGAGAACCACTGCTCTAAGTGTTCTGCTCAAGCTGTTTGGGACAATAAGACCGAACTCTAACCCATCTGGAAATTTGGGAAGGCTGCTAGCAATTCTGCCCTCTAGCAAGCTCTTGACTCTGCAAGAATGCAAATGGAAAGATAATATCTTCTATTCAAATGTGATTTGGAAGCAATACTGGTGATTAATAAATAGAACAGTTTACTTCATGGCATTGTGGATGCTCCATCTCTGGAGGTTTTTAAGAAAAGATTAGACTACCTATTGTTGAAAGAAAAGCCTTCATCAGGATCCAGTCCAAGCTGGTAATAAACAAAATGGAGACTGCTTTAGTAAGAAGGTTGGAGTTTATTGAAGAGAAGAGCCAGACAGAAGTTTGGCTCTGGGAAAACTGACCACATGTTGCTGGGAGTGGTAGGTTTTTATACCTTCTGGGGCTCTTGAGGTTGTTTCCTGTTCCTCTTTGAGGCTTTGTATTTCCTGTGTCATGTACTTTGATCTGAGTCTGAATGCGCCCTTTTGGTATTGGTGGGTTAATCCTATTATGTCATGTTTTTAGAGTTTGGGTGGTGTATGTAGATTTTAGGGGTCTTTGTCTTCCTAATCTCTTCAGTTTTTAGCTTCAACCTTTCTGAAAGGATTATTGAATTTGCATTTCTAAAACCTGGCCTCTGCCTAGTTTTCTGGCTGGGGGGAGGAAGATGTTTCTGCCTTTTTAAAGATCTTCTCCATTATTCCTTTGGAGCAGTGGTTCTCAACCTCTGGGTTGGGACCCCATTTGGGGTCGAACGACCATTTCACGGGGGTCGCCAAACAACGCAGTCCACCATTTTTCCCCCTTTTCCTTGGCTGTGCTACTCCCTTTTATTCTATTGGCTTTTGAAAACCAATAGAATAGACTCTCTTGAATAGAGTCTAATTCTATTGGCTTTCAAAAGCCAATAGGAATTGTCCAGGCTGTCTCTGTCCTGCTGAGCCCGCCAAAAGTCCCACTCTGCAAACGGTGCTGCAAGTTATCTGCAGCGAAGGCGAGCTGTCTGGAAGTTTCCACTCCTCCCTGCTGAGCAACTACTAAAAATGTAAGTAAAAGAGGGCCAGGGGTGGGAGGTGGGAGGCCGGTGGGCACAAGAAGGGTTGCTGGCGTGCGTGGGGCCCGGCGGGTGCCTTACCTCCCTTGGGCTGGGCCAGCTGGTGGCCCAGCCGGTGGTCGGCCTGCGCCGTCTCGGCCGGCGCAGGGGGCGGCACCACGCATGCACGGCGCTCCCGGGCAGGGAAAGTCCTCGACTTACGACCGGTTGGGTAGTCCTTGACTTACGACCGGTTGGAGTTGCGGCATTAAAAAGGTTGAGAACCACTGCTTTGGAGAAACATATTCTGCCTTTTTAATATTTCCCAAAATATTTCTTTATCTGGATTCTTCCCACTCTATCTATCTATCTATCTATCTATCTATCTATCTATCTATCTATCTATCTATCTATCTATCTATCTATCTATCGTCTCTCTCTCTCTCTCTATTCACCAACACAAATATATAATTCTTTAAAGCCATATTTTGTAATGATAGAATTACAAAGTTATGAGCATCTTCAGGGAGGGGTGCTTCTCCAAAAGCTTGTGTTTCTGACACAATGAACTATAAACAGGAGTTTTAATGCAGACTACATTAGTAACAAAAGAGAAATGCTAAGAAATCAGATAATGGCTGTTTCAAACCGCCCTGAGTACTAAATATGCTGCTGTCAATCAAGCCAGAAATAAGTATCATTCTGTACTTTGTGTCCTTCTAATTTTTGCCACTCCTCCCTGTCTGAAATCTATGAAAATTAGTGCAATTAGAGATAATGTTCCCATGTGAAGTCTCCCTCCCCCCCCCTTATTCCTGATCTCAGTTCATGAAAAGGGTTGCATTAAGTTTCCTCAGTTAGGTTGGCAATGTGATACAGCACTATTGTACAGTCCTATCACACCTGTGCCTAGTTTCCTTTCATCTTTGGGTGTATGTAATTCCACCAGAAAAAAGGGGAATCTGTTTGTTCTTGGGGTGCAACAACGTTGAAAAATGAAAACCCTTAAAGTGGGAGAAGAAAGGTAGGAAATGGATCCTCCTACTCAGAACAAGGGACACCCCCCCCCCGCATGATTGTGAAGAGACCCTGGGCATCTAAAGCGGCCAAAAATCAGAAGGCATCGAATTGCCCCCTTGCAGACTAAGAGATTTTGTGAAAAGGCTCGCAGGAGCTGCGCCTATTAATACAATCCGTCAGAAAAGGAGCTACCAGACTCCTCCTGACACATTGTGTAAAGGTTCGATATTCAAGCAAATGGCAGCATCTGCAGCCCAAGAATTGCATGGGTGAAGGATGGTGGGCCTTGTAGTCCAATGACATCTGCAGGGCTGCCTCGCCCATCTTCAAGATTCCTAATTTGCACCTATTGTAGTTGCGGATTAGCGCATGCAAGGTTCTTGTAAATTGCAGTGATTTTCAGTTTCTTTGGCTTTTCTTGGGGGGGGGGGTGGTGGTGGTGATAAGGACGAGCCTCTCCGGCGGGGCCCGATTGGAGGATTTTAGCAATGCCCGGCGGCGCCCCAGTCGCCCCCTCCCCGCCCCGGCTTCAACGAAAGGGTTAAACGCAGAGAGCTTTTCTTTTTGCGCCTAGAGAGGAGGCAGGAAAAGGGGGGGGGAAGGGGATCTGGGAGCCAGTTTCCTGCCCTTCCCGCCGCCCCCTTCCTGGTCTTCAGACGCCTCTTAATTCAGGATTGCGGAGATTCTCCTCGCGGGGAGGGGCGCGCAAGGGGAGCCAGGTGGGCAAGGACGCTGCAAGAGGGGGAGGGGAGCAGGAGGGGGGAGGAGGGGGAGGAGAGGGAATTCCCAGGTGCAAGAAGGTAAGGGGAGACTCCTGGGGGGGGGAGAGCGAGGAGGTGGGCTTTTTACAGCGGGTCACTTTCCCTTTGGGGCCCCCAGTCTTTGCTTTGCAAAGTTTAGAATAGAATAGAGCTGGAAGGGATAAATTTAATAAATTGCATATACTGTTCTAACCATTCGGTAAATTGAAGTAACTACGTTGATTTGAACTAATTAAATTTTAAGTGATGCAATTAAATTAACCCAAGCTTTAAAGCGGTTCCCCAAGGATTATGTATTATTTATTCTCTATCGCAGTGATGGTGAACCTTTTAGAGATCGAGTGCCCAAAAACTGCCCCCCCTCCCCGTCCCTGCTCTGCCCGCTGGGCCACCCACCACCTCCACAACCCGCCACAGATCAAGGCAGCGCCATGGCAGCCACGCCCTCTGCCCATGCCCCACAGCATCAGATGTGCATGACGGGCTGCAAGGGCGGAGTCTGGTCCCCATTGCACGGCTACCATGTCCTTGGCTGTGCTGCTTCATGTGGGCCTCTACCAGGGGTGGCTCTCCTCCAGGGGGGCTGCTGGTGAGGAGGTGGGGCTGCGACGACGGTGCGTGTGCCCACAGAGAGGGCTCCGAGTGCCGCCTCTGGCATGCGTGCCATAGGTTCACCACCACTGCTCTATTGGATTTTCAGAATGCTTGCAGAAAGACAATTGGCTCCAGATCAGCAAGAAACATGGGGGTGGGGGGTGGGGGTGGACAGACCTTTATGGATCCTCGGCTTCCCTTTTGTGCATAAGTAATTATTATAATTTCTATTCCTGCCAGAAAGAAAGATGGAAGTACAGGACTTGCCAGGATCCCAGACAGGAAAAAGAGTGAGGGGAAGCGTCCCAATTGCGGCAACACAGGAATATCTGAAGGGCTTCACTACGTCTCAGATTAAGCAAGAACCAGAAGAAGGGATGGACCAGTTCTGTGAGATCCAGAAAAGAGAAGCTCTGAAGGCTCCATCCTTGGATGGAAGAAACTCTCCATCTTCTCAATCCTCCCCAGAGAATAACACTAGGCCTCCTTTTAGCAAAAAGACTGATTTCCATCAATGGTCCTTCAGAAGAAAAACTGCGTCTGAAACTTTGCCAGGCCTGGGCTTTCCCGAATTCTACGAAGGCCTGGATTCCCCAGTGGAAGTGAAGGAAGAATTGGTGGAGGAGGGCAAGCTCAACATGGCACTGCGATGCCAACGCTTCCGGCAGTTTTGCTATGAGGAAGCTGAGGGGCCTCAGAAAGTGTTTGGTCAACTCTGGGACCTCTGCTGCCAGTGGCTGAAGCCAGAGCGTCATTCTAAGGAGCAAATATTGGAGCTGGTGGTTTTGGAGCAGTTCCTGATGATCCTGCCACTGGAAATGCAGAACTGGGTTCGGGAACACTGTCCGGAAACGGGGAGCCAGGTGGTGACGTTGGCCGAGGACTTCCTTTGGAGGCTCCCATCAGGAGATGAGCAGAGGGTGAGCGTGGATCCTTGTCATGTTGGGCAGCCTTGTAGAGTTCGGCTTACAGCCACAGCTGAGCTCCGAAATTTGTGTTGCTAAGTGAGACATTTGTTAAGTGAGTTTTGCCCCACTTGTTTGTCACAGTTGTTAAGTGAAACACTGCGGTTGTTAAGTTAGTAACACGTTCATTAAGAGAATCTGGTTTCCCCATTGACTTTGCTTGCCTGAACGTTACAAAAGGGGATCACATGACTCTGGCATATTGCAACTGTCACAGAATATGAGTCAGTTGCCAAGGTGTCTGAGTTTTGATCATGTGATCATGGGAATGGTGCAATGGTCGTAAGTGTCAAAAAAATGATCACATGTCACTTTTTGCAGTGGCTGTTACAACTTTGAACGGTCACTAAACTAACTGTTGTAAGTCAAGGACTGTCCCACCGGTGGCGAACCTATGGCACGGGTGCCAGAGGCGGCACTCAACTCTCTCCGTGGGCACGCGCGCCGTCGCCCCAGTCCTAGGACTTCAGTTGGGTTTTATAAAACCTTTTCGCTTTAGGCCTCCGCCACCGTGTGCAAAAAAAAAAGAGGTTCAATCAATCCATCAATTTCAACTTCTCGTGGGGGAAAAAAAAGATCTTGCAAAGTTGGAATTGATTGATTGAACTTTTTAGTCCCACCCAGTCTGCCGTTACCACCGCAGCCACGCCCACCCAATGGGCTGCCTAGCCCACCCAATGGGCCACACCCACACGACACTCGATGATGCATAAGTGGGCTTTGGGTTGCAGTTTGGGCACTAAGTCTCTAAAAGGTTCGCCATCACTGGACTGTCCTATAGCCTGCCATGAGAGTGTTTTTAATGACAAAAAAGCATCCTAAAATGCTCTGGTAGGTGCCTTTCCATCTAGCACTTTTTATTAAAAGACATCAGCCTTTGTGAGCTGCAGCTCATAATCGGATGTCTGGCATGACTTAATTTTTAAGTTTTGGTGAAACAGGCTTGAGAAGCTGGTTAAAAACTTCCTTATCAAAGAGCAATTGTAATAATGTGATAAACCCAGTGTGTTTGTTGAGACATAGAAACATAGAAAACCGACGGCACAAGAAGATCTAGTGGTCCATCGAGTTTGTCCTTTGAGTTATTTTTTAATTTTTGTCAGATGACTGACCTGTATTAAACCCATGTTTAAACTCAGTTACTGATGATTGACCCACCGTGGCCTCTGCTGGAGGTTGGTTCCAAGCATCCATTACTCTTTCTGTGAAATAATATTTTCTATTATTTGAACTTTCCCCCTGTCTGTTGTGGTTATGTCCCCCAGGATCTTGATTTTTTGCTTAATGTTGAAGAGACCGCTTCTTAGAATCTTATTCACACCCTTAATATATTTCAGGCTTTCAATCATGTCTTTCTTTTCCCTTCTATCCTTCAGGCAGGAGTAGATATTCAGTTCCTCCCATCTCTCCTGGTGCCTTTTGTCTCTCAGATCTTGCACCATTTTTGTTGCCTGTTTCTGAACTCGCTCAATCTTATCAATATCCTTTTTTTTTTAAAAAAAGTGAGACCTTTTGAGATGGCTGGAGTCTTTTGCTGTATGGGAGTTCAGCAAAATCTCACTCTGTGGTGCTGCTAAAGCAGTGGTTCTCAAGCTTTTTAATGCCGCGACCCCCAACCGGTCGTAAGTCGAGGACTACTCAACTGGTACAGCACTGTTTGCAGAATGGGACTTTTGGTGGGCTCAGCAGGGCAGAGACAGCCTGGACAATTCCTATTGGCTTTTGAAAGCCAATAGAATTAGACTCTATTCAAGAGAGTCTATTCTATTGGCTTTCAAAAGCCAATAGATTAAAAGGGAGTAGCTCAGCTAAGGAAAAGGGGAAAAAAATGGCAGACTGCGTTGTTTGGCGACCCCCGTGAAATGGTCGTTCGACCCCAAATGGGGTCCCGACCCACAGGTTGAGAACCACTGTGCTAAAGAGAAGCCTGAACACAAAGAGTCAGTTTCTAACACAATTGTTAAGATACCCATAACCTGGGCTGCATTTGTATAACCCAGTGATGGCGAACCTTTTAGAGACTGAATGCCCAAACTGCAACCCAAAACCCACTTATGCATTGTCGGGTGCCGGATGGGTATGGCCTATTGAGTAGGTATGGCCCATTGGGTGGGTGTGGCTGCGGTGGTAACAGCAGACTGGGTGGGACTAAAAAGTTCAACCAATCAATTCCAACTTTGCAAGATCTTTTTTTTCCCACGAGAAGAAGTTGAAATTGACTGATTGATTGAATCTCTCTCTTTTTTTTTTTTTTGCACATGGCGGCGGAGGCCTAAAGGAAAAAGGTTTTATAAAACCCAGCTGAAGGCCTAGGACTGGGGCGACGGTGTGCGTGCCCACCGAGAGGGCTCTGAGTGCCGCCTCTGGCACCCGTGCCTTACGTTTGCCACCAATGGTATAACCAATCTGTCTTCCTCAGCTTCCTCTCCCTCGTTATAAATTTAACTTACAATGATTCGAACCACTCTATAGCTCTGATGATGTCGGCTGGAGTTCACTAAAGTTTCATCCTTTTAATCTATTTGTGTAACGATGCTAAGAAAAAGACTCAGGCATGTCTTGGGCAGAGGTTTGAAGCTGCATGACACATCTTCACACAGCTTCTCCACCTCTGAGTTTATTGTTTTTTATATAGTTTTTACATACATAGGCTTTACCATTAACTGCTGACATTTTACATTTAGAAGTTTAACCTTTAGTTGTTGACATAAAGTAATTGAAAAAATTCCTTCATATAAGCAATTATTTTCTAGTAACACATTACCTGTTGAGAGCAGGTAAAACAAATACAGGTAAATTAGAAAAGGAGAAAGAACTGATAAAGACAAGAAGAGATAAAGACAGGAAGAGATAAGGGGGAACTTATTTAGGTAGGTAAGATATTAAGTCAAAAAGGGGGTGATCTTTTGGCTGCTTCCTTGGGACAAAGGGTATCAAAAGGTTATATGAGGTTTGTGGGGGGCAATGCATGGCAGTTTGCTGCACGTGCAAATTCCTCCACATATTTGCTGCGTTAAGTACTAAATTCTGTGAAAGTACAACATTTCTTTATGCACAGTTAAAGAATTGGAATGGCTAAATGGGATCTGTTTTGACCGGCATTCTTCTCAGATTCAGGGATGGTCATTTCCCTCATTGCCAAGCTGAGAGATTAAAATTAGGACATTTTAAACTTGTTCTGGACAAGTAAACTGTGGTTTCCCTTGTGACTTTACCAATCTCTAAAGCAGCCGGCTTGGGCCACATCATTGCTTCCTGAACCCCAGTGGCTTTGTAGCCTTGGAAAATTATTTCGCCAGAGTTCGAGAAGGGCTGAAATGAATCTCCAGTTGATCCTGGTTTGTGTGCCAGCTGTTGGCTGATAGTGAGAGGATGTGTCCCAATCATCTCCTTAGACATCGTCATGTTTCACCCATAGGAAGATCTGGCTGACTTGCCTGATGAGTCTTCCAATTCCGAACTGGATCCATTGGATATTGTGAAAGTTGAGGTCCCCATGGATGGAGACGGTGAGTAGACCAAAATGCTTTGAAAAACCTGGGGATGAAATCTTGTAAATGTAGGTAGAACTTGATCGATCGGAAACGTACGTCCTGATCACGGCCTTTGGGGGTATTTGAAGGTGCCAGTCACCACAAATCTTAGTGACAGAATTGCCAGTCACAATTGTAGTCACTAAGTGAGGACTACCCTCATTTATTTATCACCACCTTGCAGGCTTTTTTTACCCCTGCAGTTGATGGGGAGGCGACCAATGTGCAGTAGGGGGTGTCTCTGGATGGTTTTCCTATTAGAGAGCTGGGGGGCTGCAGGGGCGAAGGTGCCGTTGCTGGGCTAAAAGTGGGGATACCCAAGTTCTAGCCTCTCCTCAGCCATGTAAGGTCCCTGGGCATCAGCTCCATTTGATAGACCAGACCAAGAAATCAACTCCACAGGAAGACTCTAACACAGTGGTTCTCAACCTTTTTAATGCCGTGACCCCCAACCGGTCGTAAGTCGAGGACTACTCAACTGGTGCAGCACTGTTTGCAGAATGGGACTTTTGGTGGGCTCAGCAGGGCAGAGACAGCCTGGATAATTCCTATTGGCTTTTGAAAGCCAATAGAATTAGACTCTATTCAAGAGAGTCTATTCTATTGGCTTTCAAAAGCCAATAGAATAAAAGGGAGCAGCACAGCTAAGGAAAAGGGGAAAAAAATGGCGGACTGCGTTGGTTGGCGACCCCCGTGAAATGGTCGTTTGACCCCAAATGGGGTCCCGACCCCACAGGTTGAGAACCACTGCTCTAACACTTTTTAAAAAAAATTGAGACTGAATATAATAAGAAAATCTTGCACGTCTGTTTGTGTTGTACCTCCCACCCTATTCTGACGCTCCTGTGGATTAGAGAGTAGCAAATGGTGATCACATGATCCTGAGCAGCTACAACGCTTGCAACTACAAGCCAGTTGCAAAGCACCCAAATATTGGTCATGTGACCATCGGGATGCTGCGATGGTTGTTAAGTGCAAGGACCAGTTGTAAGTCACTTTTTTTCAAGTCTGTTGTAAGTTCAGACAGTCGCTAAGCCAACGGTTATAAGTCAAGGACTACCTGTCCACGGGAACTACAAAAAGTGCCATTGTAAGAAGACATTCATGGGAAGCTGAATTTACCCTGAGTGGCCAAAGGGGGAAGAATTTCAGGATACAGAATAACAGAGTTGGAAGGGACCCTGGAGGTCTTCTAGTCCACCCCCCTGTTCAAACAGGAGACCCTGCTTGACCCTGCAGCTGCCAAAAACGCCAACACAGTGCTAGGCTGCATTAACAGAGGGATAGAATCAAGATCACGTGAAGTATTAATACCACTTTACAATGCCTTGGTAAGGCCACACTTGGAATACTGCATCCAGTTTTGGTCACCACGATGTAAAAAGATGCTGAGACTCTAGAAAGAGTACAGAGAAGAGCAACAAAGATGATTAGGGGACTGGAGGCTAAAACATATAATGAACGGTTGCTAGAATTGGGTATGTCTAGTTTAACGAAGAGAAGGACAAGGGGGGACATGATAGCAGTATTCCAATATCTCAGGGGCTGCCATAAAGAAGAGGGAATTAAGCTATTTTCCAAAGCACCTGAAGGCAGGACAAGAAGCAACGGGGGGAAACTAATCAAGGAGAGAAGCAACCTAGAACTAAGGAGAAACTTCCTGACAGTGAGAACAATTAATCAGTGGAACAGCTTGCCTCCAGAAGCAGTAAATGCTCCAACACTGGAAGTTTTTAAGAAGAGACTGGACAGCCACTTGTCCGAAATGGTGTAGGGTTTCCTGCCCGAGCAGGGGGTTGGACTAGATGACCTCCAACGTCCCTTCCAACTTTACTATTATTATTATTATTATAGCAGTCTTCCAATATCTCAGGGGCTGCCCCAAAGAAGAGGGAGTCAGGCTATTTTCCAAGGCGCCTGAAGGCAGGACAAGGAGCAACGGATGGAAACTAATCAAGGAGAGAAGCAACTAGAACTAAGGAGAAACTTCCCGACAGTCAGAACAATTAACCAGTGGAACAGCCTGCCTCCAGAAGCGGTGAATGCTCCAACACTGGAAGTTTTTAAGAAGAGACTGGACAGCCATTTGTCTGAAATGGTATAGGGTTACCTGCCTGAGTAGGGGGTTGGACTTGATGACCTCCAAGGTCCCTTCCAACTTGATGATGATGATGATGATGAAGTACATAATCCTATGTACCCTTTCAGACAAGCGGCTGTGCGGCCTCTTCTTAAAAGCCTCTAGTGATGGAGCAGAGAGAGCATAGTTGCCATGGTGATCTAGTAGAAGTGATAAATAATAAAGGAGGTCACTCAGATGGGATTATCAAAAATAGTTTAACACACTGAAGTGTACATGTTGACTTGCTCTTTCTATACCTTTGTAACATAGTTAGCCAACAGTATACAAACTGTGGTTCAGCTTTAGTTCAGGGGTGCTCAGGAAGCTGCCAATGCTTGGCTGTGGGGTTCAATGTGCACCGTAACATTTTGCATGCTTAATAATGATACGTTGCCTCTTCCAAGCGATTCAGTTGCTTTAGGCGAGGAAGCGTTTGCCCACAATATTCTCTTTATGCATCTCCTTTATGCTTCTCCCTTGGTTTGCCACGGAGCGATCAGATTGGTCCTATTGGTCTTTGAGATGACCACAAGAGCCACACGAACTTGGGACACAGGTCAGGAGTTTGTCCAGCATCTCTGACGCTAATGGCGCTTCTCCTCTTTAACAAACAAGCAAGTGGCAGCATTCAGGTGGCCTCCTTGGGCTGGGAAGCTAAGCAGGGATAAGCCTGGAGAGTCCATGGATGGGAGACAAATTGGGAAGACAAGGTCTGAAAGCTAGATTGTGCAGGGGGTGAAAAGGTGCCCTGAAAAAGGAAACGATGATCGGTTTCTGTGTTGCTGTCAAGAAACCTGTATCAACTAATCCAGGGGTAGGCAACCTTGGCCCTTTTATGACTCGTGGACTTCAACTCCCAGAATTCCTGAGCCAGCATGGCTCAGCTTGGAAACCTCTCCCTTTCCCCTCAGCATAGCTGGCTCAGGAATTCTGGGAGTTGAAGTCCATGAGTCATAAAAGAGCCAAGGTGGCCTACCCCTGGTATAAGATCTCCTGCTTGACAAGGATGTTGGACTAGATGACCTCCAACTGTTATTTTATAGTCTACTTCAGGGGTAGGCCACCTTGGCCCTTTTATGATGTGGACTTCAACTCCCAGAATTCCTGAGCCAGCATGGCTCAGCTTGCAAACCTCCCTTTCCCCTCAGCATGGCTGGCTCAGGAATTCTGAGCCAGCCAATTCTGAGTTGAAGTCCACCAGTCATAAAAGAGCCAAGGTTGCCTATCCCTGGACTAATCCATGAAATCAGCAGGCATTGAGTGCCAATCCAAAGAGCCTTGAGTTGAGTTGAGTTGAGTTTTTGTGTATAACTGATGTCCTTCTAACTTGCTTGTTCTTCTAGGAAACTCTGACCATCAACCGTACTTCCTTGGAGAAGTCACAGACCTGCCCCAGGGAATGTACAGTAGCAGGAGGATGAAGGCGACTTTTGACTCTCCCCCAAGGAAGGAAAAACTGCACAAGTGCCAATATTGTGGGAAGCTGTCTGACTGCCGCGCCCACCTGGTGATTCACGAGCGAACCCACACAGGGGAGAAGCCCCACAAATGCTCAGCTTGTGGGAAAAGCTTCACCCGGAAGGAATCCCTGATTATCCACGAGAGGTTCCATACCGGGGAGAAGCCTTATAAATGCTCGTTGTGCGGGAAAACCTTCAGTGATAAAATCGGGCGCCTCATCCACGAGAGAACTCACACCGGGGAGAAGCCGTACAAATGCTCCGAGTGCGGGAAGAGCTTTGGCACTCGCTGCAACCTCCTGAGACACCGGAGAGTTCACACGGGCGAGAAACCGTACCGCTGCCTGGACTGCGGTCAGACTTTCCGGTACAGGCCACAGTTAGTGATCCACGAGGGCACCCACAAGGGGGAGAAGCCTTATAAATGTCCAGACTGTGGAGAAACTTTCAGTCAGACCCGACATCTGGTGATACATAAATGGACTCATACCGGAGAGCGGCCTCACCAGTGCGCCGTCTGCGGCAAAAGTTTCAATCAAAAGTCGGACCTTATTACGCACACCAGGACCCACACGGGGGAGAAGCCGTACGTCTGCTCCGACTGTGGGAAGAGTTTCATTTCTAGCTGCCAGCTGAGGAAGCACGAGAGAATCCACACTGGGGAGAAGCCGTACCAGTGTGCCGAGTGTGGGAAATGCTTCTCTTACAGTTCTCACCTCACCACGCACAAGCGGACACACACGGGCGAGAAGCCTTACCAGTGCCCGGACTGTGGGAAGTGCTTCATTTCTAGTTCTCACTTCACTGCCCATAAAAGGACGCATACTGGCGAGAAGCCCTATCAGTGTACCTACTGTGGGAATAGTTTTATTCAGCGATCGCAGCTTGCCAAACACGAGAGGTCGCACACGGGAGAGAAGCCCTACGTCTGCTCGGAGTGTGGACAAAGCTTCCGGTGGAGCCAAGGGCTCAAAAAGCACATGCGGACTCACACTGGCGAGAAGCCGTACGGGTGCCCCGAGTGCGAGAAAATGTTCTCCAGTTCCTCTAATCTGTCCAGGCATCAGAAAATCCACATGAGGGAGAAGCTATAATGGGCATTTTAGGCAAAAAGACAGTAGTAGGGCGATAGGAACAGCTAGGTAACAGGCAATCCTCGCTCGAAGTTACAGTCGACCTGAAAAAGGGGACTTTTAACAACCTGGAGTTCGGAGTTGTGACGGTTGGGCCCCCTCCACGGCCATGTGACCAAATTTCGGGCACTTGGCAACAGAGCCATTCGCGGTATCCCATGATCACGTGACCGCATTTGGCAAAGGTTTTGCTGAAAACCAGCACTTGGCAAAACTGCACCCGTAGGAAGCCATTGGTTTACTTAAGACCCAATGGTGTTTCCTTAACGACTGCAGATTTGTTTAATGAATGCAATGATTTGCTTAACGATGGTGGCAAAAGGGTTCTTAATATCGGGTTGGTCATGTTCAGTGTCCGTTATGACATGACTGTAACGGGTAAGCTCCGCTACTACCAGTAGTGGTATACCATGGCGAAGGTCAGTGGTGGCGAACCTATGGCACGCATGCCAGAGGTAGCACTCAGAGATGGCAACCATCCCCCTTCAACCAGCTGCCCGCTAACTCGCTGAAGTCCCACATGGCTGGATGCATCCCTATGCGCTCATTGGCCTCTGTGTGCAGGGGCCTATGGTGTTAAGCAGCAGCTGCCCTGGCCCCTGCCTCACCTTGCCCTGTGACAATGGCACCCCCGCCCTGCCTTGCCTCACCTCATCCCACAGGATGAGCCTCCTGCCCACCGCCCCACCTGCCAGAGACCCCCTGGATCTCTCCCAACTCTGCCTGGCCCCTACAGATGTCCCTTCCCACGAGCAACATTGAGGTGATCACGCCCACCTTGGCCATACCCACCCAATCTGCCATGACCACCACAGCCACGCCTACCCAGTGGGCCACGCCCACCTGGCACCCAGTGATGAATAAGTGGGTTTTGGGTTGCAGTTTGGGCACTTGGACTCTAAAAGGTCTGCCATCACTGGCGTAGGTCAAGAAAGAACACAGAAAGAAGGGAACCGAGTTGTGTCCGGTCAATCAGAGTCCTGTAAAGATCTGGTTTTCTGGGTGTGACCTTGTCTCTTGTGAATGACCTTCTTTCCCTTTGGGCTTCGTTTGCCAGTGGGAGGAAGCTAAACCAGAAGTATCTCCTCTCCACTCCCAAATCTGCAAGGGAAGCGAGACTGCCAGACTTTGTGATACTTTCATGCTGAGGTATCCCAAGACACCGCAAAGAGCGCTGAAGTTGGATGAGACCTCGTGCAAGGTCTATTTTGCATTTTAAAAGGGTTATCGTGGTTTCTTCAGGGAGATAGCAAGTGCCCCTTGGGAAGAGAGCTGGACATCTGCAGGCAGACGTTGCAGAAGCTTGTGTTATATAAGTGGTGCAAATTCTTTCTCTGCTTCATTAACCATGATGTGTCTCTAGCTCACCTAAGAAGGTTGGAAAAACAGAAAACCGAGTTTCCAAGCGCAGAGTTGGCCAGCTTTATACACCATCCTAAACAGGCCAGAGAAAGAACTCCCTTGGTGTAGTTTGGGAATGATTCTTGAGCATCAAATTTTTTTTCTCCTAAAAAAATGACCAAGTACAGAAATACTATGGTTTGTTCAACAAAACAGGATTAGAAATAAACCCCAACGCAATGCAGTCCCATGTATGAATGCTGGATGGCTTAGCCCAGGGGTGTCAAACTCAATTTCATTGAGGGCCTCATCAGCATTGCGGTTGCCCTTGGGGGGGGGGGCAGATGGGTGTGTCCAAGGTGGGTATGGCCTACTGGGTGGGCGTGGATGAAGTGGATGTGGCTTATTGGGTGGGCATGGCCAGCTCTACATCCTGCCTGGACAGGAGTGGGACAGATCTGAGTGTCTCTGGCAGAAGGGGGTGGGACCGGGGCAAGCGCCAAGGCATGGTCCATTTCTTCATTCCTCACAAAGGGTGACACCTCCCCAGCATGCATCCAGGGGGCGGGGCCAACGCAGCAAGGGCTGTTTCCTCGCTGTTTCTAGATGGCCTTGTGGAGCTAAGACTGAATGCATTTCAGCATAGATGGCCACCACAAAATTGTACATTGGCTCCCGGCCGGCTTGGGCCAGGGCCAAGGCAGCGGGGGCCATTCCCTCATTGTTTCCAGGATGGCTTCGTGGGCCACATGAAACCACTTTGTGGGCCGCATCCGGCCCCCGGGCCTAGTGTTTGACATGTCTGGCTTAGCCAATTTTGATGGCAAGAGGAGTCAGAGAAGAGAAAGATCATTCCTGGAGATTCCCGAATACTTCAGTACACAGTGTGCAAATGTGGCCTGTCAGCTTGCTCGTTGATTGAAAAGTTCATTGGTAAATAATTTCAAGCGACCTGATTGGGTTCCAACTTTGTGACAGTCCTCAATTTACTACAGGCAGTGCTTAACTTGGGACTGGTCCCTCAGCAACCCTCTTGTTATGACGAACCTCCCTAGGGATACCTAGGACCCTGATATAAACTGACGGTTGCCCCTACCCCACCCCAATCACCTCGATTGTGTTTTGGACACTTGACAACCAAGTTGCGTTTGCGGCCTTTTGCAGTCTCCAACGGTCATGTGACTGCATTGTACAAATGGTTTCCCTGAAAACCGGCGCTTCTTTCCAGTTTTCAGCAAAACCGCATCCATGGGGAACCCTGGGTTCACTTCATGACTGCAGTGTTGACTTGACAACCACCACAAACATGTAAAATCGGGTCGGTCACGTGGGTGAGGTGACCCAATTTACAATGGTCACGAGTTATGAGTGTGATGGGCAGGCTCCATTACAGGCGTAACTTGAGGATGTCCTGTAGGATGACCAGAACCCAGCACTAGTAACCAAACATGGTTTGTAGTTGTAGGAATTAACACGCTGAGGAATTGCTTCATCCACGGGTGGGACCCACAGGAATGAGAGGAAGGGCATTCGAATTAGAAATAGATTCATCAGGAGGTTAGATTTCTGCTTCCCAAAAGAGCATTAAGTAACGGAGCTTTGATTCTATTCTCCTTTCCATCGGCCACGAGGGGAGAACCTCAAGGTTTTGAAATACAGGTGGTTCTCGACTTAGGACTACAATTGAGCCCGAAATTTCCGTTGTTAAGTGAGACATTTGTTAAGTGAGTTTTGCCCCATTTTACGACCTTTCTTGCCTCCATTGTTAAGTGAATCACTGCAGTTGGTAAGTTAGTAACCTGGTTGTTAAGTGAATCTGGCTTCCCCTATTGACTTTGCTTGTCATAAGGTCGCCAAAGAGGACTGCATGACAGCCACGGTCATAAATATGAGCCAGTTGCCAAGCATCTGAAATTTGATCACCTGATCATGGGGATGCTGGAAAGGTAACTGAAAGGCGGTCGTAACTTGTCACTTTTTTCAGTGCCCTTGTAACAGTCACTAAATGAACTGTTGTAAGTCGAGGACTACCTGTAATATTTTGCACATTCAGCGCTGTTGCTAGTGTAATTTGTTTATTTTCGTACATTTATTACACCAATAAGAAATTACATTCTGCAAAAAAAAAAAAAAAAAATCTTCAACGTCCATATTACCCTGAGCTCAAAGAATTGAAAAAGGTCAAAACAGACACTTTTATAATATGAATTGATGGGAGGATCTAAATCAGGGGTCTTCAAACTTGGCCCTTTTATGACTTGTGGACTTCAACTCCTGCCTGGCTGAGGAATTCTGGGAGTTGAAGTCCACAAGTCATAAAAGGGACAAGTTTGAAGACCCCTGATCTAAATGGAGATTCATGTCTGTATGCAGACAATATAAAAAGGTTGCGGAGTTGGTGACTTTAAAAGTCCAGGCTTTAAAAAGTCAGTATGGCAATTTTTGATTTGAAGCATTTTTTTTCAGCTCTGTTTATGAACCAATGAAACATCTGGAGAAGAAAAATCAACTCTGTTGTGTTTTAGTCAGACAAGTGTGTAAATCTGTTATTCTATACCCATGTGTTTTCCACCAGTACCAAAGGGATTAAAACATAAGTGCACAAATTCATAAATGTTGCCTTTATGCTTACACTCATGAATAAGCAGAAGGTTTCTGTTAAACTGATCCCAGTCCTCCCTTATATTCAAGTCACTTTTATTTCGTCTTCCTTGTTGAAGAACGGAAGAGGGGTAGATGGAAGGAACTTCATTTTATTTTGCTTTTCAACAAAGAAGTGGAAGGGTTACAAATGATTACTTTCTGCTGATTCCCAATTATTATTAATAATAATAAAGTTGGAAGGGACCTTGGAGGTCATCTAGTCCAACTCCCTGCTCAGGCAGGAAACCCTATTCCATTTCGGACAAATGGCTGTCCAGTCTCTTCTTAAAAACTTCCAGTGTTGGCGCATTCACCACTTCTGGAGGCAGGTTGTTCCACTGGTTAATTGTTCTAACTGTCAGGAAGTTTCTCCTTAGTTCTAGGTTGCTTCTCTCTTTGGTTAGTTTCCATCTGTTGCTTCTTGTCCTGCCTTCAGGCACTTTCAAGAATAGCTTGATTCCCTCTTCTTTGGGGCAGCCCCTGAGATATTGGAACACTGCTATCTTGCCCCCCCTCGTCCTTCTCTTCGTTAAACTAGACATACCCAATTTTGTTTTTAAAAAGTTCTTTTCTATGAAGGTCATCCAAGCTGTCATACTGAGAAATAGCTTAAGATAGAGCAGCGTTTCTCAACCTCTTCACCTCCTGGAATCCAGCATGGGTGGCTGGAAAATTCTGGTGTTTGAAGTCCACACATCTTAGACTTGTTGAGGTTGAGAAACACTAAGCAAGTGTTGTCCCCATTTGGGGTTTGAGCCTACTGCTGAAGCCGATGAAGAACACTAAGTGAAGGTTTTTTGTTTTCTTTTGTTGAAGCACGTCCTGGCCAAAAATGCCAAGGAACCCTGAACAATAGAATTAAGAAAGCTTTATACAGTTTGACTAAAGTGGGATAAGGCAGGATATATAAGAAATATCATCTAATAAACATTTTATTAACACTCTTAAGAATTGTTCTATTGGTTTCTAGCCGTCCCTATTCCTCAGCCTTGGCTAATGAATGCTTCTGGAGTTATGTAATACATATTCTATTTGCCCATCCCTATTCCTAACTTATAATTGTGGTATTTTGTTACTGTTTTCAGTTCTTTAACCACCCAGAGTCCATAACAAGTTTTAAACCTGCATCTTCTCTGTCAATAAGCATTCTTTGTTCTTGTCAGACAAGCTCCACAATTACAGGCTTCCTGGTTTTCTTTCAAGGGTATGTCATAGCCTTGCTTCCTTTTAGCAGACAACCCATCACAAGAGTGACCTAAGAGGGTGGGAATTTGAAGCTGGGTCAGCAGGAACAAATGCAATTCTTGTTCTTCATTGCAATCCGAGTGAAGTATGGTGAGTAAAAAAAAAATGCAGAAGGCAGATAGTGGTTCCAACATGGTTTTTTTTAAAATAAGCATTGCAAAAACAATGGATAGGATAGGATAGGATAAACAGTTTGAAAGGGACCTTGGAGGTATTCTAGTAGACCCCCCCCCCTCTCCGATTAGGCAGGAAATCCTATACCAATTTTCTCCCAATTTCTGGTGAATGCTGACAACCAACATTGTTGCTGTGCATGCTGCTTAGTTCTTTCCAGAGAAAAGGTAATGCAAGAACTATAAGAACTAAAATTTATATTTCCATCTACAAAAGGGACGATCCCTGGAGGAAGTGGCTACACTCAGCAGTCTGCTTTTGGGAAAGGAGCCCCTTTAATCCCATCAATTCAAAGGGGTTGACTGGACAGGACTTTTCTCCATTTTATCTTCACAACAGCCCTGTGAGGTAGGCTGGCAGAAGGAATAACTCCAAATGGATAAATTGTTCACCCTCACGTCTGGCTCTAAGGCAGGGGGTCTTCAAACTTGGCCTTTTTATGACTTGTGGACTCCCTGGCTGAGGATTCTGGGAGTGGAAGTTCAGAAGGCATAAAAGGGCCAAGTTTGAAGAACCCTGCCCTAAGAACTCAGAGCCAAGTTATCCACCTCTGGGAGAGCCACAGTTCTGATCTCCAGGGTTATTCATTTCAAAAAGGAATGATAGATAAGCCAGAGGTTGAGGACTCTTGTATTAGAGCAGGGGTAGTCAACCTTGGCTCTTTTATGACTCGTGGACTTCAACTCCCAGAATTCCTGAGCCAGCCATGCTGAGGGAAAAGGGAGAGGTTTCCAAGCTGAGCCATGCTGGCTGAGGAATTCTGGGAGTTGAAGTCTACGAGTCATAAAAGAGCCAAGGTTGACTACCCCTGTATTAGAGACTATTGCAGTCCTCGTCCGCAATCAACTGGTTAGAAAATGGTGCTCGAAGAACTCCACCTTGGGAAATGATCAACAGGCCACTCAAGCTATCACAGCGCAGATATACACGTCGCGGGTTTTCCCCTTCTCCCCGTCTGATTGGATAACAGCGACATTCAAACGCCCAATTGAAAGCGAGACAGGGTCAGCATTCTGGCGCGGGGGAGGGGAAAGAGGAAAAAAGGCTCGCCCATTGGCCTCAGGTCCTGTCCTTCTCTTTTACGCACAGTGTCAATCAATCTTCGAGATTAACTGTGAAATTGTTATAATATCCCTCCTCCCTTTCCCCGCCCAGGTCCCAGTCCTGTCTCTTTATTGGATGATTTGGTCCGTACTGGTCCGCCTACTTTCCTGTGTAGATTCGAACGCCTATTCAAAAAAGTGGATTGGCTAACTGTCTCAAGCGAGGGGCGGGGCTCGAAGCGTGGCGCCAAATACGAATGTTAGTGGAAGGGAACGAGGAAGGGGCTCGTCCGTGGGCCCGCCGCCGCCGCCGCTGGCCTTCCCCCTCCCTCCCCAGCCCCCCGCTTCACAGGTGAGAATGCGATTTGGAATTTCGGAGCATTGTGATGTCACAGCCAGGAATTCTTGCCATTGTGACGTCACGGAGAGGGGGATGAATTACGTTCGCCGGCGGTGACGTCATAGCTTCTAAAACTCCCCCCCCCAACATTCTGCATGCTGTGGAGCACGGGTGTCAAACTCCGCATCGTGCGGAGGCCAAGCCCACCCTAGCTCCGGCAATGGAAAAAAAGTCGCGATACGTCGCGACACCTCATGTGATGCGGCGAGTTTGACACCCGTGCTGGGGAGTATTTGCGGGAATTGTAGCTAATCTCTAGCCGAAATCTGTAATCAGCCTCTTTTGGTCAGCTGAACATCTGAATTAGGATCACTCCCGTAAAAAGCCCACTTTAGTGCTCACGCATACCAAGGCAGCCGTTGGCTGTGTCAGCATTTGCTACCCGGCCTTTACATATGAACAAATTAATTGTGTTGATTAATTGCACGTTAACTGTTTCTTCTGGGATCTCTAAGAGGCAGTACATTGAACTCCTCTCATTGTATCCCCCACAACTCAGAGGTTGGTATATGGCTTACTAAGCAGATTCAGCAGATTCATAGGGTGACCATTAGCAGAACAATCCCTTTACCTTTAAAAAAGAAAATCCAAAAACTTCTTGAGAGAGTCTCAGCGTTTCTATCAGTGTTTGCAAGCACAGATGCTAATGTTGGAATTGACCCATCCAAATTACTAGGGATAAATTCTGTGGGGTCCTTAGTGCTCTCTGAGCTTGCTTGTTTTCTTCCAGAGAATAGAATAGAATAGAATAGAATAGAATAGAATAGAATAGAATAGAATAGAATAGAATAGAAACTAGAAGGGACTTTGGAGGTCTTCTAGTCCAGCTCCCCCTCCCTCAAGCAGGAAAACCTATACCAGTGATGGCAAACCTTTTAGAGACTGAGTGCCCAAACTGCAACCCAAAATCCACTTATGTATTGTTGGGTGCCAGGTGGGCATGGCCCATTGGGTGTGTGTGGCTGCAGTGGTAACAGCAGACTGGGTGGGACTAAAAAGTTCAATCAATCAATTCCAACTTTGCGAGATCTTTTTTTTTCTCTGCGAGAAGTTGAAATTGATTGATTGATTGAACCTTTTTTTTTTGCACATGACGGGTGAGGCCTAAAGCAAAAAGGTTTTAGAAAACCCAGCTGAAGGCCTAGGACTGGGGCAATGGCGTGCGTGCCCACAGAGAGGGCTCTGAGTGCCGGCTCTGGCACCTGTGCCATAGGCTCGCCACCAATGACCTATACCATCTCAGACAAGTGACTGTCCAGTCTCTGCTTAAAAACTTCCAGTGATGGAGCACCCACGATTTCTAAATGCAAGCTGTTTCACTGGTTAATGGGCCTCATTGTTAGGAATTTTCTCCTTAATTCCAGGTTTCTTCTCTCTTTGTTTCCAATCATTGTTTCTTGTCCTGCCCTCTGGTGCTTTGGAGAATAATGTGACTCCTTTTTCTTGGTGGCAGCCCCTCAAATACTGAAACACTGCTATCATGTCACCACTATTTTTTCTTTTCTTTAGTCTAGAATATTGTTCTTTTTCTTCCTCACGTGTAAAACTGATCCCACTGAATATATTGTTGAGTAGATGGTGTGTGTCTTCTAGTCTGTGCGTGCTCACATCCACGCATGAAGAAAGACCAGAGGAAATAGGGCCCAGAGGGACAGATAGTGGAAAGCAAGAACAGCGGGTGGATCAACGGGGTAAGAAAGAGAAGGGGGGCAGCAGTGTAGGGGCACTGATAGTGCCAGATCTGGGCACCGAGCCCAGAATGACCATGGGGAGACAGTCGGCAGATGCATCTACAGCAACAGCATTAGGAAGGATAGGGTCGGCAAGGATGACAGGAAGTGAATTCAGGAGCGAGCTGGCAGGTAGCCCAGCTGATTGTAGACAGACAGGACGGAGGAACAAGGCAGGGCTGTGTGCGCACACACCCGCACACACCTGAATGTGAAGGGAAACCGGAGGAAACAGGACTCATAAAGACATACAGTAGCAGACAGGAGCAACAAGTAGACAAATGGGATAGAAAAGAGGAGAACAGCAGTGGAAGGGCATCTGTGACACTGGATCTGGACGTGTGGCCCAAAATGAGCACGGGGGAGCAGCTAGAAGGCATACTAACGACAACAATGCCAGGAAGGAGACGATTGACAAGGATGGGAGGGAAAAAGGTTGTGGAATTGTTGTGATTCCTCGCCATCCAGTGGACCTGGCAGCTGAGTCTGAGGAATCAGAGGAGGAGGAGGAGGGGCCTGGAGTGACATCAGAGTCAGAGGAAGGCTCTGGGGCACTCCAAGACTTACAGTCTGACGAGGAGCCTGGCCCCTCTACTTGCACTCAGGCTGAGACACAGCTGTGCTGAGAGTCTGAGTTGGACAGTGATGAATTACAGCTGGGAGATACCCAGGATGCACGTAAATGCTGGCAAGAAAAGCGAGTAGGACAGAGGAATGCAATGGGGTGGCTCCAAAGGTAAAGGAGAAGGCATTAGGAAGCCACGCCTTGACTGAATAATAAAAGGGAAGGTGTGGGAGGTGCTGGTTGCCGAAGACAACCGTTCATGTTGAGGATTGAGTTTCTGTGAACTGTGTTTGTTTGCCTTGGACTGACTCAGGTCTGTGAATAATAAAAGGGGATTGTTTTTTTCCTGCGGTTCCAGCCTGCTTGTTGGAAGAGGGGTTTCTCCTTGTGAACTTAACAAGGACTCACCTAGGCTGGGACAGAACCGTGCGTTTCATGATGGTAAAAGTGTCATCCACATAATGTACCCAAAATTTCGGCTGGATGGTTGATAGGACTGTCTGTTCAAGTTTCTGCATTATTGCTTTTGCTATTTGGCCAGATATAGGTGATCCCATAGGCGTGCCTTGTACTGGTTGATAGATTTTTGCCATTGAATTTAAAGTGTGTTTTGAGGCATAACTCTAAAGGTTTCAAGGTAGCATCAGTGGACAGGGAGTGATCTTTAGGAGCACATGTGTGCCACAAACAGGGCGGAGCTAGCGCTTGCGTTACTCGTTAGCTTTGCTCCGTTCTTGTGTGGCGCAGTGCCTTGTTTCTGCACCCCACAGCATGGTGGTGGCCCATTTTTGTGCCCTGCGGCGCAGTGGTGCCCTGTTTTCACGCCCTGCGGTAGAGGGGCTGCCTGTTTTCATGCCCCAAGGCGTGGCAGTATCCCATTTTTGCACCCCAAGGCATAGTGGTGTCCTGATTTTGCACCCCATGGCACGGTGTCCTGTTTTTGCACCCCACAGCCGCAGCGCTGACACAAGTGAGCGGGTGTGCATGCACAAGCATGCACACTGGCCAGCCTGTCCCATGGCCTGGTGGCCAAGAGGCCATGGCCCACTATCGGGCCGTGGCCCACAGGTTGGGGACCCCTGCCATAAGAGATAAGTTTTATTGAATACACATCTCTGAACTGAAGAAGCAAAACCAGCTCTGGTTTTTCCCGAGCAAAAATTTGCCTAATTAAACAATAGCTTCCCTTACCTCATCCACCGGGTGTTCACGTTGTCAAATCATAGAACTTCATTTTGTTATGGGAACAGTCCACTTCTCCATCAAACACTTGCATTAGTGACCTTGGCATTCTTGTAGGCTGTTTGGAGTTGTTCCTGTGGCATGAACTTTGACCTGAGTCTGAGTGTGCCTTTCTGGTATTCTGATGATGGTGGGTTAATCCTATTATGTCCCAAAGGTCATATCCTGCTTCCCTGGGGCTGTGGCTGTTGACTCTTAGATTTTTGGTGTGAGGGGTTGTTGATTCTATGGATCTTTCTTCCTAATCCCAGTTTCCTGACTCCAGTCTTTCTGACAGGATGATCACATCTGCATTTCTGCAGATTTGGTTTCTGTTTGGGACAGAGAGACTTGGAGGGGGGGGGGGTTGGTTTCTGCCTTTAAATCTGTTAGGGAAATATATTCTGCCTTTCCAAAAATATTTCTTTCTCTGGAGGGGGGCATGACTTCCCACATTATTCTGCCTTACTTTCTTGCACCCAAATTAGGTCACTTAGGGCTACCCAAATCTGAAGGATCATTAGAAAATAATCTGCCACTGTCTAATAGTCCTTTGAGTTTCTACTGTCTAATCTGCTAGCCCTACATTTGTAGGACTTGATACGGTACAATATTATAGTAGTTTGAAAAAGGGAATTTAAATGGACTATCAATTGCTATGAAGGTAGCCTAGAATCTTAACAGACAAAATAAACACACAGATAGTCCTTGACTTTTGTTTAGTGACCCATTCAAAGTTACAACTGTTATAGCAATGATTCGAAGGATCTCAGAAAGTACAGCCCAATTAACTACAAAACATGAAACAATGTTAGCTTTATGGGAATATAAAATGTTGCCTCCTAAAGATCCTGAATTGGAGATAGAATGATGGAAGTTTAAGTAGGAAAACTTCCAAAGAGGGGAATAATGTGGAATAATGAACAATCATTAGAATAATGATGTGTCTGCATAATTACTGGAATATTGCTGTGTTAGTATGTGACTAATCTAATGTGCATTGCACTTGGATACAATGTATGTAGCAAACTCTCCATTGTATACCTGTGAGAAACGAACCTAATGTATTCCAATGTGTATTCCAATGTGTATTCCTTTGTTCTTGAGGAAAAAAAAGGAAGATATAAAACTGAAGTCTGAACCCCCCTCGGGGTTCAGAATTGCTGTTGCTATTGCTTCTGAACCTGCGCAATAAATCTCTCTGCTAAAATCCTCTGGAATTCGTAAGAGTCCTTTCGTTTTCTACAAGATTTCAGTGCTAAAAAAAAAAGTGACTTAGGACCGTTTTTCACATGACCCTTGCAATATCCCCGTGGTCAGGTGATCAAAATTCGGACACTTGGCAATTGACTTCTGTTTGTGACGGCTGCAGTATCCCGGGGTCAGGTGATCGTTTTTTGAAAAGTCAGTGGGAAAGCCAGATTCTCTTTACAATTGTTTTGCTAACTTAGCAACTGCAGTGATTTTTTTTTAACGAGGGTGACAGGAAAGGTCGTAAAAGGGGTCCCAGCTCACTTAATAGTCGTCTTGCTTAGTAACGGTAATTTTGGGCTCAACGGCAGTCATACGTCCAGGACTATCTGAATCTCAATTCACCGAGCGGGTATTGTCAGAGGCAATATTTGTTATTTTCTTTGCCAGGCACGATGCGGCGTTCTCCAAGGTCCCCTTCGACTCCTCCCCGTCGAGGCCGATCTGGAGGATCTCCACGCGGGGGGCAAGCCTCTCCCCGTCGCTCTGGACCGAGGCGCCCCCCACGAGAAGCACCAGGTAAGAAATATAGATTCTTGACCGGAGCAAAAAATCTGGTGAAAAGAAGGACTAAGGGTGACATGATAGCTGTCTTCCCATATTTGAGGGGCTGCCACAAAGAAAAGGGGGTCAACCTATTTACCGAAGCACTGGAAGGCAAGACAAGAAACAGTGGATGGAAACTAATCAAGGACAGAAGCAACCTATAATGAAATGTCTATGGCAGTGGTGGCGGACCTTTGGCATGCGTGCCAGAGGTGGCACTCGGAGCCCTCTCTGTGGGCACACCTGACGTTGCCCCAGCCTCGCCTCCCTGCACGACCCCCTCCTCACCAGAAGCCCCTCTGGAAGAGAGTCAACCCCGAGCGTGGCCCACACGGAGCAGCGCAGCCAAGGACATGGCAGCTAGGCAGTGTAGACAAGACTCTGCCCTCACGCCCCATCCAGTACAGTTGATGCTGCAGGGCACGGGCAGAGGGCGTGGCCGCCATGGCGCTGCTGGGCTACCTGGGCGATCTGCGGTGGGCCCTGGAGGCGGTGAGTGGCCTTGTGGGCAGGTAGGGTGAGAGATGGGGTGGGGGCAGGGAAGGGAAGGGGTGGGCAGGGGGTAGGGCCAGTTTTTGGGCACTCGGTCTCTAAAAGGTTCGCCATCACTGGTCTATGGAGATTCTCGGTCATCCAGGTCCTAGTTATCCTAAAGGTACTTTTTCACGAGGCAACTGGACTTCCCTGTTTTTCTTTGAAGACGTTTCACTTCTCAAGAAGCTGAAGAAGCTTCTTGGATGAGAAGCGAAACGTCTTCAAAAAAAAACAAGACAGTCCAGTTGCCTGGTGAAAAAGCACCTTTGGGATCACCTAGAATTAAGGAGAAATTTCCTGACAGAACAATTAATCAGCGGAACGACTTGCCTCCAGAAGTTGTGGATGCTCCAACTCTGGAGGTTTTTAAGAAGAAACTGGACAACCATTTCTCTGAAATGGTATAAGGTCCCCTGCTTCAGCAAGGGGTTAGACTAGAAGACCTCTAAGGTCCCTTCCAATTCTGTTATCCTGAAATTGAAAGAAAGAGAATTATTTTTTCCAGTATAGCTCAGGGGTCTTCAAACTTGGCCCTTTTAGAGGAGGTTAAAGGAGTTTGACACAGATATTGAGGGAGTTATGGTTTTTTTCTTTCCCTCTTCTCTTTTTTGAATTAATATTTTTATTATTAAGAATGATAGCTATTTTGTAATGGAAGAAGAATAAGAAAAAAGAAGAAGAAATGATATTAACAAATGTTTATTGATTATGTTAAGGAAAAAGGGAATGGGGAGACACTCGAAGTGTTAATTTTGTATTTAGATTAGCAATATGGAAGATAGTAATTGAAATAGTAAAGCTTTATACAGGATTTGGACTTATTTAGATAAAATGTTACTGATTAAGAAAAAAGAAGGAATGATATTAATAAATGAATATTGATTGTGTTAATGGGGAAAAAAAGGTATGGTGAGACATTTGAAGTGTTAATTATGTATTTATGTTACCAATATGGAATACAGCCATTGAAATAGTAAAGCTTAATATAGGATTTGGATTTATTTAGATGAAATCTTATTGATGACTGTTTTGACTGACTTAGTTGTACTGAAATATATTAACTTGAATATAATATACTACTAGAGAGAATAGAGAGGGATGCCTTTCTTTTAGCTTTTTTAAAAATGATTTAATTTGATCTTTATGAGTATGACTTTGTATTTGGATAATTGATTGCCCTGCCACCACAGTGATTCTTAAGCACTGGTTTGTAAAATGAAAAAAATAATAAAACTTGTTTTTGTTTTTTTAAAAAAAAACTTGGCCCGTTTATGACATGTGGACTTCAACTCCCAGAATTCCTCAGCCAGGCATGCCTGGCTGAGGAATTCTGGGAGTTGAAGTCCACAAGTCATAAAATGGCCAAGTTTGAAGACCCCTGGTGTAGCTAGTCTGGGGAAATTACTAAAGTGGAAAGAAATAGAATAACATAGAATAAAAATGAATAAGTATAATAATAATGATGATAATGAAAAAATCACTAAAAGCAAAATGATGTGTCTGCATAATTCCTAGAAGAAAGCTGTTAGCAATAGCTGTAATGACCTAATGCATATCGAGAAACATTGTATAAAAGTGAAACCTTCTATTCATTGTATGCCTGTGAGAAACTAACTGAAAATTATACAATGTAGATTCCATATACAATGTAAGATTTCATGAATACTCCCTTTGTTCCTTAGAAAGGGAGAGCTATAAAGATTTACCGTAAATGCCGGCGTACAAGGCGACCCGGCGTATAAGACGACCCCCGTCTTTATAGCCGGGCCGCATTCCTAGAACGTCGTCTTATACACTGGAAACTACCAGTATTTCCGTCGTATATGACGACTCGGCGTATAAGACGACCCTCGTCTTTGGCGCCGATTTCAGCGCTCGCGGAAGTCGCCTTATACGCCGGCATTTACGGTAAGTTTGGAACCTCCCCCTTGTTCAGAAATTTGCTAATTGTTAATCGCTTCTGAACCTTTGCGCAAAAATAAACCTCTCTGTTTCACCCTTGGAATTTGTAAAAGTCCTTTTACTTTTTCCACAAGATTACCCCTTACAAAGCTTGTGGAGAGATTGACTGTTCTTGCAAGAAGCCCTCAGTTTATCAACAGTGATATATAGGTCATCCTCGATTTATGATCCCAAACTGAGCCCAAACTTTCCGTCATTGTGTAAGATAGTTGTTAATTGGAGAATGTTGTCCTTTTTTTTTAACAACGTTTCTTGCCAAAGCTGTTAAGTGAATCAGTTGTTCAGTTAGTAACCTAGTTTGTAAGTGAATTGGCTTCCCCCATTGGCTTCGCTCGTCAGAAATTCTCAAAAGATGATCACATGACCCCAGGGACACTGCAACGGTCATAAACGTGAGCCATCTGTCAAGCATCTGGATCTTGATCACATGCTGCTGTAACGGTTGTAAGTGTGAAAAATGGTCACCAGTCCCTTCTTTCACCCCCGTCATAACTTCCCAACGGTCACTAAATGAACTGTTGTAAGTTGAGGACTACCTGTATTTGACAGACCTTGATGAAGGAGCTGGGCGTTACCGGCAACCCAGACTTGTGATGTTTTACTTTCCTCACATTTAGGTGGAAGGACATTGCGAAGACCAAGGTCTTTTTACAAGCTTCTCTCTTTTATGACCTTGATTTATGTGACAGTCTTATACCCCTCAACAGAAAAAGGACCATTTTCACTTCTGTCTCAAACCATAAATCAGGGACCCCGCAAGGCAAAAATAATCTTGATAAAGGGAGACTGACCCCAGACCGTCTTCCTTCTGTAAATTGCCCCTTGACAAACCCACAGAAATAACGGATTTCTTCCAGGCCCCCCCTCCCCCCTTATCTTTGTTTTACAGTACCCAGATTTGACAGACTCCAGCGATCTGCATTTTCCTAATGGAAGAAGTGGTGGAGACACAGGACCACAAGCCTCGCTGGTCGATGGGCGTTGGAAAGAAAAGCGAGTGGGGAAAGGAATCAAGAAAAGTGACCCTGAGACGGGGGACAAAGCAACCAGAATGGAAGCAGGAGATGGAGAAATCCCTGCACGCAAGTGAAGAGGGAGGAAGCTGTATGCCGTACTCAGACTGGATCCTAGAGAGAGCTATTGACCTGATGAAGAGAACTCTCAGCTCCCTAGGAGAGGAGATTCCTGAGCCCTACGCCCGCCACAGTTCCTGGAGCCACAAAGGGAGAGACACCGAGGGGGACGTGGAACCTGCAACCCCAGGGACATTTACTGATCCAGGAGCTCCCACCCCTACCGGACCACAGATGGAAATCTGGACGGAAGACACTACCACCCACAATGGAGGCACCGATCCATTCCAAGACGTCCACCGTTGGAGGTGAAATTCCAAGGGGAGCCAACACGCTTGGGGTTTTTCCTAACCCAAGTCCTCAGCTACATGGAGGAATATGGGCAGGACATCCCCAGCGACAAAGCCCGCATC